>NC_050574.1:81179745-81235103 GCF_011100635.1 Trichosurus vulpecula | reverse complement strand
CCTCAGTCTGCACTTTCTTGTATCACCCCACTCCCCTCACCTTATTCCCTCCCCCCTTACTTTGTTGTAGGGCAAGATAGATTTCTATACCCCATTGACTATATATCTTATTTCCCAGTTGCATGTTAAAACAATATTTAGCATTTGTTTTTAGTGCTTTGAGTTCCAGATTCTTTCCCTTCTTCCCTCCCCACCCACCCTTCTTGAAAAGGCAAGCAATTCAATATAGGTTATACTTGTATTGTTATGCAAAACACTTCCATAGTAGTTACTTTGTGAAAGCCTAACTATATGTCCCACTATCCTGTCCTTTCCCCAATTTATTCATTTTTTTTTCTTTGACCTTGTCCCTTTTCAAAAGTATTTGCTTCTGACTACCCTTCCCCCAGTCTGCCCTCCCTGTATCATCCCCCGCCTCCACCATTATCCCCTTGCCCCTTACTTTCCTGTAGGGTAAGATACCCAATTGAGTATGTATATTATTCCCTCCTTTAAACCAAATCTGATGAGAGTAAGGTTCACTCATTCTCTTTCACCTCCCCCCTCTTCCTTTTAACTATAACAGCTTTTTCTTCCCTCTTTTAGGTCATATATTTGAAACCCCTTGATTTCTTCCAAGTTCAGCTCAAATTCAACCTTCTATGCATCATTCAGTCAAAAGCCATTCAATTAAGTGCCCGCTGTGCTAAGTACCAGAGGTACAAAGAAAGGCAAAAGATAGTCCCTGTCCTCAAGGAGCTTACAGTCTCCTGGGGAGAAAACCATATACAGAGAAGCTACAGATGGGATGAATGGGAGCCAATCAGCAGAAGAAGGGCACTAGGATTAACACAGATTGGAAAAGGCTTCTCGTAGTAGAAGGGCGGCTTTGAGCTGGGACTTGAAGGGAGCCAGGGGCAGAGATGAAGTCCCGCCTTTGCCAGCCACTAGGGCCTCCCATCCAAAATTACCTGGAATTTATTTTGTGTATAATTTGCATATGTGTTATCTGCCTGTATGAATTGTAAACTCCTTGAAGGTAGGGGTTATTTCAGTTTTTGTCTTTGGGTCCTCAATGCCTAGTGCTCATTGATACCTTTCCATTTCACATTTGATCTTCCCAAACACCTGTAAGGTAGGGAGTGTTAGTAATTATAATCCCTATTTTACAGAC
This sequence comes from Trichosurus vulpecula, assembly GCF_011100635.1. Lineage (NCBI taxonomy): Eukaryota > Metazoa > Chordata > Mammalia > Diprotodontia > Phalangeridae > Trichosurus > Trichosurus vulpecula. The sequence continues at coordinate 81,233,950 of NC_050574.1, read as the reverse complement.
ATGAAGACTGAGGTGTAGAGAAGCTTAATCACTTGGCCAAGGTGATGTAGCTAGTAAGTTTCTGAGCTAGGATTCAAACCCACGTCTTCTAGGTCTTCATTTTCAGTGCTCTTCCCACCATACAGTATCCCTAACTGCCCATTGGAGGTGCTATTTTAAGATCATTCATCAGTTTGGGATTATCTGTGCTGTCTTTGCCCCACAGTATGTAGTTGGTGCCATGAGCTGAGAAATAGCTGTATTTGGAGTTGTCCGTCCTCCCCACCCCCACCCCACCAAGCGGGGCGCACATACAGGCCTGGCGAGGGGCACAGATTGTTGTGAGATGGAACCAAGCCCAGCTATCCCACCCCTCCCGGAGCCTGTCAGAGCTCATGGGGATCTCAGTCCCAAGGTGTGATCAGATGGCCCCCATAAATCAGGGTAACACCCCCTGCATGCCTAGCCCTAAAAAGGCTGGCTTCTGCCAGGACTGGCTCCAGGGACAGGTGTCCAGCTGCAGTGCCAAGGCCCTCAGGGAAGAGGCTACCTCTGAGAGATTGGAGATAAGGCTGGACTGCAGCCCTTGCTCCATACCCGCTTGGAGCCTTTTTTTCCCCTAGTGGCTAAGGTTGGTGGAGAGGGAAGAGCAGCTGAAGAAGAGGCACCTTTGTTTGCGAGAGAGGCCCCTGGTCTGATGAGGACCAGAGGCCCAGAGGCAGGAAGGGCCTAGGTCACACAAAGTCGGGACCAGAGCCCAAGCTAGAACCCTGGGCCACGGCTACTGCTACTCACCCAGAGCTACTTCACCACCTTTATCTCATTTCTGGGAATAAGGGACGGGCAAAAATGACAAGCTCCATTTTACAGACGAGAAAACTCTAGAGCACATAATTGGGTTGAAAGCTGGGAACACATCCAGTGTGCTCCCAAGCCTGAGGTAACAGGGATCCATCATTTCATTCAAAGCAGTAACATCAAGTATACAGGTTATGGCAAAGGTCATGGATCTTTCAAAATGGAGATTTGGTTATTAGAGATGGTTTTGTGATGTGGACAGACTATGGAACCAAGGTGAGAACCCCTACAACCTAGTCTCCTCTGTATTCTGAGGTAGGGCTTGAACCCTGGGCTAATTCAACTTCATTACAACAGTTTCTGCTGAGGCTGCGATAGCCTCCCCTTTGTATCAGCCCTTTGTACTTGAAGCCTTTCTTATACCCTCCTTCATAATTGAGAAATCCCTGAGGAGGCATTGTGGTTGGAGCTAAATGATCAGGGAGGGGAAGGCCCATGGCTTGCCTTGGAGGCTTTTCCTGTGTTTCCCATGTATAAGATGCACCTTAATTTGGGTCCTGAAATTTGAAAAAAAATGTACTACATAAAGTTATTGAACTCAAATTTTATTCATCTGGTCATAGCTTTCAGGCATCTTTTGGGCAAGTCTGGTACATGTATGCATGCTTAGTCAATTTTGTTTCATGAACCTGAACCACCAATTGTCTCCTCCTTTGAAATCAGTAACTTCTTTTTCATCAGCAATTCTTCTTGCCTCATGCTGAACCATTTTTGTGGACACAGGAATTCCAATTGCTCTTTGCTCTTCAATTCATATCTTCAATTCCCTCTCTAAATCAGGCCATTTTCCTGACTTGCATCTCATACCCTTCTTCTGTCATGGTGTTTTCAGTAGAGTTTCTTTTTCCCATAGCCAGTCTCAGGTTGTTTTCTCAGTTGGAGGAGGAGCAAACTTACATTCAGCAGCACGATTTCCTCTCACTTTTACAAACTGAATCACTTCCAACTTGAATGGAAGACAATGTGAAATATCTCATTGGAAAAACCACTGACCTGGAAAATACATCCAGGAGAGATCATTTAAAAATTATTGGACTACCTGAAAGTCATGACACAAAAAGGGCCTAGATATCATCTTTCAAGAAATTATCAAGGAGAACTGCCCTGATATTCTAGAGCCACAGGGCAAAATAGAAATTGAAAGAATCCACGGATCGACTCCTCAAATAGATCCTAAAAAGAAATATCCTAGGAATGTTGTCGCCAAATTCCAGAGCTCCCAGATCAAGGAGAAAATATTGCAAGCAGCCAGAAAGAAATAATTTGAGTATTGTGGAAACACAATCAGAATACGATATTTCAGGGGTCAATGGAGCTAGGATTAAAACCAAGAATCACCTAGCCAGCAAAACTGAGTATCATGCTCCAAGGCAAAATACGGATTTTCATTAAAATAGAGGACTTTCAAGCTTTTTCAGTGAAAAGACCAGAGTCGAATAGAAAATTTGACTTTCAAACAGAAGAATCAAGAGAAGCATGAAAAGGAAATCAAGAAAAAGAACAAGAAAAAGAAATTGGAAGGGACTTACTAAAGTTGAACTATTCTGTTTACATTCCTACATGGAAAGATGATGTGTATGATTCATGAGACCTCAGTATGGGGGTAGCTGAAGGGAATATGCACATATATATATATATATATATATATATATATGTTTATGTATATATATGCATATGTGAGTGTGTATGTATGTTTATATATGAGTATATATCTATATCTATAGCTATATCAGTCTCTCTCTCTCTCTCTCTCTCTCTCTCTATATATATATATATATATATATATAGAGAGAGAGAGAGAGGGCAGAGAGTGAGTTGAAGATGAGAGGAAGATATCAAAAAGAAATAAAATCAAATTAAGGGATGAAAGAGGAATATATTGGGAGAGGGAGATAGGGAGAGATAGAATGGGGTAAATTATCTCACACAATAGTGGCAAGAAAAAGCAGTTCTGTAGGAAGAGAAGAGAAGGCAGGTGAGGGGCAATGAGTGAATCTTGCTCTCATCAGATTTGACCTGAAGAGGGAATACCATACATACTCAATTGGGCGTCTTACCGCACAGGAAAAAAGAGGGAAGAAGATTAAAAAAGGGGGGGGGGATGATGGAGGGGAGGGCAGATGGAGGTGGAAGTAATCAAAAACAAACACTTTGGAGAGGGGACAGGTTCAAGCGAGAAAATTCAATATAGGGGGATGGGTTGGGAAGGAGCAAAATATAGTTAGTCTTTCACAACATGAGTATTGTGGAAAGGTTTTACATAATGATACGCATGTGGCCTATGTTGAATTGCTTGACTTTTTAGGGAGGGTAGGTGGGAAGGGAAGAGGGGAGAGAATTTGGAACTCAAAATTTTAAAAGCAGATGTTCAAAAACAAAAAAACGTTTTTGCATGCAACTAGAGAATAAGTTACACAGGCAATGGGGTGTAGAAATTTATCTTGCCCTACGAGAAAGGAAGGGAAAAGAGAATGGGAGGGTAATGGGGTGACAGAAGGGAGGGCTGACTGGGGAACAGGGCAACCAGAATATATGCACCTTGGAGTGGGGGGGAGGGTAGAAATGGGGAGAAAATTTGTAATTCAAACTCTTGTGAAAATCAATGCTGAAAAATAAATATATTAAATAAATAAATAAAAGGTAAAAAAAGAAAGTACATATAAAATCATATACTTTTAGTCTTGCCATGTTTCTTTGAAGTAAGTTACAAAATAAACCAGAAGCCATTCTTCCTTTAAAATTAGTAATTATAACAAAACTTTAGACAAGCATGATATTAATCAAATAACGAAAGAATATTTTCACAAGCCCTTGACCTAATTGTCTCTATACCTTTACCAAGAATTAAAGGACCCTAACATACACATGACCCTATACAGGAACCTTATAAACTACCTTATCCTACACCGGAACACACACAGGAACACTAGTACCAGTCCTATCGTAACCTAAGATGTTCCATCATCAATTATTTTAATAGATTAGTTACTGTACTTACAAAAACCTTTTGATTATAGAAATTTGCCACTAAGAGATTAGGGACTTATAGTGAGGTAACAATTTTTCTCCAACTTCCTGTCAACTCCAGGCAGAAGTTAAGTCATTGTGCAAACTGCGTTGGGCCGGGCTTAAAGTCTGCCGAGTTTCAGTTAAGGAATGGAGTCAAGAGAGTCCCACCTCAGCATATGTGGAACAGTTGCCCTCTTAACCTTCCCATGAAATCACACCTGCAGTCTATACGTGCCCCTCACAGGGCTGCTGGCATCATGGTTCAGTGACTCTGACAGTCTTCCTTGATATTCACACCTGGAATTCAACTCAGAAACAGTCAGTTAACAGTCCCATTAAGTCTTTGAATAGCAAGTTCCAAAAGTCAGTTTAAGATATGACTATAATCTCACATTGCTTAAGGAACATATCCAAAATTAGCTCTAAATAGCTTGTTCATAAAATCTTCTCATTAAGATCATAAGTTATGGCTCTAACACATTTACATCACTTTCCCAGGCTTTTCTATTCTCCTCTAACTATGCCTGATCTGAAAGAATGAGATATACTTCAAGAATTGAACTATTTAATATGATAGGTTCAAACACTAACTTGGTCTTTACATTTAAGATGATAGAAAGAATGCAAATCCAAACAGCCACATTGAACTTTTCCCATCAATGCAAAAGTACTCTACAACTTATCTCTCTTTAAGAAACCTACATTGAAATTCTTTTCCCCAAACTGAAAATGTCTCTGATTTAATTCCTGTGATTAATTACACCATTTGTCTTAATATCTAATTGCTCTTACCTCACTTGGAAACATTTAAGGACCTTATTTCACATAGATACAAAGTAACTTTAAAACCTAGCCTTAATTTACGGGATAAAGACTTGATCTTACTTTTGTATCTTCATGTCAGAAACTTCCTTTTCCCCTTTGTCTAAATATTCTTATTAATATTTAGAAAGAAAGTTATCAAAAGTAGAATGTTATCTGACATATGACTATACAAGTGTAACAATTCACCCAATCATTTGACTGAAAACAGTAAGATTTCACTTATTTGCATTAATCAAATTTTCTATTAGCTGTAGCAATAAGAGAAGAAAAAGAAATTGAAGGAATTAGAATAGGAAAAGAAGAAACTAAATTATCACTTTTTGCAGATGATATGATGATTTATCTAGAGAATCCTAGAGAATCAAGTAAAAAACTACTTGAAATAATAAACAACTTTAGCAAAGTTGCAGGATATAAAATAAACCCACATAAATCCTCACCATTCCTATACATTACTGACAAAGCCCAACAGCAAGAGACAGAAAGAGAAATTCCATTCAAAGTTACTGAAGGCACTATAAAATATTTGGGAGTCTATTTGCCAAGACAAACCCAGGGCCTATATGAACATAACTATGAAACACTTCTCACGCGAATAAAATCAGATCTAAATAAATGGAGAAATATCAGTTGTTCATGGTTAGGCTGAGCTAATATAATAAAAATGACAATTTTACCTAAATTAATCTATCTATTCAGTGCCATACCAATCGAACTACCGAAAAATTTTTTTACTGAGCTGGACAAAATAATAACAAAATTCATTTGGAAAACCAAGAGGTCTAGAGTATCTAGGATATTAATGAAAAGACATGCTAGAGATGGTGGCTTAGCCACACCAGATATTAAACTGTACTACACAGCAGCAGTCATCAAAACTGCCTGGTACTGGTTAAGAAACAGGGGTGTGGATCAGTGGAATAGGATAGGTACACAAGTAGGTGAAATCAACAAGTTTAGCAATCTACTCTTCGATAAACCCAAAGAGGCCAGTTTCTGGGCTAATCATTCACTATTTCACAAAAACTGTTGGGAAAATTGGAAAATGGTAGGGCAAAAACTGGGCATAGACCAATATCTTACACCATATACCAAAATAAAGTCAAAATGGGTTCATGATTTAGGAGTAAAAGCTGATACTCTAAGTAATTTGGGAAAGCAAGGACTAGTTTACTTATCAGATTTACGGAAAAGTAAAGAATTCATGACCCAACAAGAGATAGAGAGCATTACAAAATGCAAAATGGATAATTTTGATTATATCAAATTGAAATGTTTTTGTACAAAAAAAGCCAATGCAACAAGAATTAGGAGGGAAGCAGAAAATTGGGAGAAAATCTTTGCAACTAGTATCTCTGATAAAGGCCTCATCTCTAAAATATACAGGGAGCTGAGCCAAATATATAGGAATACAAGCCATTCCCCAATTGAGAAATGGTCAAAGGATATGAACAGGCAGTTTTCAAAGGAAGAAATTAAAGCTATCTACAGGCATATGGAAAAATGCTCTGGATCACTACTGATTAGAGAAATGCAAATCAAAACAACTCTTAGATGCCACATCTCTCCTGTCAGATTGGCTAAAATAACAAATCAGGAGAATGATAAATGCTGGAAAGGATGTGGGGAAATTGGAACATTGTTGCATTGCTGGTGGAGTTGTGAGCTGATCCAGCCATTTTGGAGGGCGGTTTGGAACTATGCCCAAAGGGCTATAGAAATGTTCATATCCTTTGACCCAGCAATACCACTTCTAGGGTTGTATCTCAAAGAAATCACGCAAGCGGGAAAAGGACCCATATGTACAAGAATATTTATAGCAGCTCTCTTTGTGGTAGCCAAGAATTGGAAATCAAAGGGATGCCCGTCAATTGGGGAATGGCTGAACAAGCTGTGGTATGGGAAGGTGATGGAATACTATTGTGCCATAAGAAATGGGGATGATGCAGACTTCATAACAACCTGGAAAAACCTACACGACATAATGCTGAGTGAGCGGAGCAGAGCCAGGAGAACGTTGTGCACAGCCACAGATATATGGATTCCGTGAGGACCAACCCTGACATACTGCGCTTTTCTCAGCAACCTAAGGGGCAAGGACAACTCCAGGGGACTCACGATGGAGAATGCTATCTTCATCGAGACAAAGAACTGCGAAGTTTGAATACAGACTGAGGCACACTACAGGCTCGCCTTTTCTGCTTCTCTTTTGTTTTTGTTTTTGGGGTTTTTTTTTTTTTGGTTCTGTTTCTTCTTTCTCATGATTCATTCAATTGGTCAAAATTCTTCTCCACGACTTGACTAGTGCATAAATTAATTCAATGCGACGTTATACATGACAGTTATATGAGACTTCATGCCGTCTTGGGGAGGGAGGGGGGAGGGAGGGGAGAAAAACTGGAACTCAAAACTATGTAGAACCGTGTGTGGTAAACTAAAAATAAATAAAGAAATTTATAAAAAAAAAATAAAAAAAATAAATGGAAACATATCAGTTCATCTGGAAAAACAAGAGGTCTAGAATATCTAGGGTATTAATGAAAAGAAATGCTAGAGAAGGTGGCCTAGCCATACCAGATATTAAACTGTACTACAGAGCAGCAGTCATCAAAACTGCCTGGTACTGGTTAAGAAACAGGGGTGTGGATCAGTGGAATAGGATAGGTATGCAAGTAGGAGAAATCAACAAGTTTAGCAATCTGCTCTTTGATAAACCCAAAGAGGCCAGCTTCTGGGCTAATAATTCACTATTTCACAAAAACTGTTGGGAAAATTGGAAAATGGTAGGGCAGAAACTGGGCATAGACCAATATCTTACACCATATACCAAAATAAAGTCAAAATGGGTTCATGATTTAGGAGTAAAAGCTGATACTATAAGTAATTTGGGAAAGCAAGGAATAGTTTACTTATCAGATTTACGGAAAAGTAAAGAATTCATGACCCAGCAAGAGATAGAGAGCATTACAAAATGCAAAATGGATAATTTTGATTATGTCAAATTGAAATGTTTTTGTACAAAAAAAAACCCACGCAACAAAAATTAGGAGGGAAGCAGAAAATTGGGAGAAAATCTTTGCAACTAGTATCTCTGATAAAGGCCTCATTTCTAAAATATACAGGGAACTGAGCCAAATATGTAGGAATACAAGCCATTCCCCAATTGAGAAATGGTCAAAGGATATGAACAGGCAGTTTTCAGAGGAAGAAATTAAAGCTATCTGTAGGCATATGAAAAAATGCTCTGGATCACTACTGATTAGAGAAATGCAAATCAAAACAACTCTTAGATACCACATCTCTCCTGTCAGATTGGCTAAAATGACAAAACAGGGTAATGATAAATGCTGGAGAAGATGTGGAGAAATTGGAACATTGTTACATTGCTGATGGAGTTGTGAGCTGATCCAGCCATTTTAGAGAGCAATTTGGAACTGTGCCCAAAGGGCTATAAAAATGTTCTTACCCTTTGACCCAGCAATACTACTTCTAGGTTTGTATCCCAAAGAAATCACACAAGTGGGAAAAGGACCCATATGTACAAGGATATTTATAGCAGCTCTTTTTGTGGTAGCTAAGAATTGGAAATCAAAGGGGTGCCCATCAATTGGGGAATGGCTGAACAAGCTGTGGTATATGAAGGTAATGGAATACTATTGTGCCATAAGAAATGAGGATGATACGGACTTCATAACAACCTGGAAAAACCTACACGACATAATGCTGAGTGAGCAGAGCAGAGCCAGGAGAACATTGTACACAACCACAGATATAGGGATTCCGTGAGGACCAACCCTGACATACTTCGCTCTTCTCAGCAATGAAAGGTGCAAGGACAACTCCAGGGGACTCACAATGGAGAATGCTGTCTTCATCCAGAGAAAGAACTGTGAAGTTTGAATACAGATTGAGGCGCACTACATGCTCGCCTTTTTTCTTCTCTTTTGTTTTTCTTTTTGGGTTTTTTTTTTTTGGTTCTGTCTCTTCTTTCTCATGATTCATTCCATTGGTCATAATTCTTCTCCACAACTTGACTAGTGTATAAATTAATTCAATGTGAAGTTATACATGGTAGTTATATGAGATTCCATGCCATCTTGGGGAGGGAGGGGGGAGGGAAGGGAGAAAATCTGGAACTCAAAATTATGTAGAACTGTGTGTGGTAAACTAAAAATAAATTTAAATAAGTAAATAAATAAATGAATTTAAAAAAAAAAAGAAAACAGTAAGATTTCACTTATTTGCGTTAATCAAATTTTCCATTTTTCCCCATAAAACCTTCTAGGTCTTTAGGTACCACAACTTCACTTCACAATACTAAGCGATTCTGAGAGACACCTTTCCTTTTATCACTAACTACTTATTTTTGATTAGAGAGACTGGCCATAAGAAACCCATCATATATATCCACCTGTTCCCCCTCCCTCCCTCCCTCTCTCTCTCTCTCTCTCTCCCCTAACTATTGGCATCTCCCCCACAGGATTGGTCCTTTCACAAGTTTCACTAATCAAAACTTTACCAGGACCAACAGCTTAAATTCTAATCTCATTTTAAAAACCAATCACTAGAAATCAGTTCTGCTGACTTTAAAAAGCCTGGTTTGGAGGTCAGCTGGTTTCTGACCCCTGCTGTTCCCTTTCTGTGAGTAGATCCCAGTAAGTGCTGCCCCTCCCTGATCCTTGCCCTCCCCAATCCTTCCCACTCCTTCCCTTCTGCCAGGTTGAAGAAGGTCCTAAATGGCAGTTATAAAACTTATGCCCTTCAAAAAGTAGATGTTCCCAAAGGATGCCAATTGATGGGCCTACATTCTGGGAGGGGACCTGTATTTTTTTTTGTTGGGCAGATGAAGACATTTTATTATGCTCCTCGAGAGAGTGGGTGTAGTGTTCATGGGAACACTCACACTGATACAGCTACAGGAGCAGGGGTAACCATTCCTTCTACTCCTGCTAGAGTCATGGTTAGTTTACAATCTTTGTTTTCTTACATAGTTTTCCTAGGTTATACAGTTTGTATAAGTGGGATAATAAGGATACAGAAGCAAAAGTGAAGTTAATTAGATTTTCCTTGTCTTAGTTTAGGATTAAACTATATTCTTTTACTTACCCTACTTTCTCTCTTTAACATATTCAAATTATGCAAATCAGTAGGCCTGGATCCTTGACTCTAGATAAGCTTGAACTGGTTCAAGTGGGTTTGGCCTCTCTAATTCCCTAGACTGCCTTCTCCAAAAGTATGCACTCTGAATTCTCACCTGACTGACCTTGAGGCCTGGTCTCTGCTAAAGCTGGGGTGGGGGAGGGTGGGGAAGCACGCCTTTAGTTCTGTGGAAACAAAACTCCTCCTCCCACTTCTTACAATTTCCCCTTCTTTTATTCAAATTTTTGTTTCCACATTTTTAATATTCCCTCACTCTCTTTCTCATCTGAATTTTTCTCCTTAATCGTCACCCCCTTAAATATGGGAAGGATTGATCGACTCATTGACAAATCAAAGGGGGCAGTCCCCTTTGTAAATACAGATACAGAGACCCAAAAAGAAAATGATAATGCAATTGTCCCTTTACGATTTAAAAGTCCCTTCCCACAAGGCTGTCTAGCAGGGAACAACATCAGTGAAGTCCTCTGGTCCTTGGTATTTGTTCCAGCCATCTCCAGCATCTTCTTCTTGCCTTCTTGTAGGAACCAGCTTTCTTTCCATTCTCCTACAAAAGTTACCTTGGCACAATTTTCTAATCCTTATACCCAGATCATTTTTACAGATTCAAAATTGGATCTTTGGCCAATTGCCATGTTTAAGAAATTTACATCAGAATCCAGTTCCTCATACTTTACATTAACTCTTTACATACTTTACTTAACATGCTTTACATTAACATTTCCTCACCAGGAGGATGATATTTCATTAAGGAATTAACAGCAGACTCCAGAACATACATAAATACATTAGATAACCAATTCTTAACACAGTACATATAACATCATAAACTTTTAGTCATGCCATGTTTCTTTGATGGCATTTACAAAATAAACCACAAGCCATTCTTATTTTAACATTACTAACTGTAACAAAGCTTTAGACAAGCATGATATTAAGCAAATAACAAAATATTCTCACAAGCCCTTGACCTAATTATCTCCATACCATTTCCAAGAAAAAAAAACCTAACTTAACACTAGTCCCAGTCCTAGAGTAATCTAATATGTTCCATAATCAATTATTTTAATAGATTTACAAAACCTTCTGAGTATAGAAATTTGCCACCAAGAGAGTAGGGACTTAGAGTAAGGGGACCATATTTTACCCAGCTTCCTGTCAACTCCAGGCAGAGGGTATGTCAAGCTGCAAGCTGCATTGAGCCGGGCTTAGTCTGCCAGGTTTCAGTTGAGGCATCAGGTCAAGACGGTCCCATGCTGAACAGTTGCCCCCTCAACTTTGCCAAGAAATCATACCTGAGGCTCATGCCTGCCCTCCCACAGGGCTGCTGGCATCTTGGGTCAGCCTTCCTTGATACTCACACCTGGAGTTAGACTCAGAAAAACAGTCAGTGAACAGTCCCAAAAGTCTTTGAACGGCAAGTTCCAATGATCAGTGACTATTGCCTAAGGAACATCCTTAAAGCTAGCTCTAAATAGCTTGCATGCATTTCCTCCCTTGTTCATAAAATCTTCCCATTAAGATCATAAGTTACTGCTCTGACACATTTGCATCAGTTTCTCCTCTATTTTTCTATTCTTCTCTAATTATACCTGATCTGAAAGAATTGAATCATATAATTTTTATCTTTATGTTTCAGACGATGGAATGAATTCCAATCCACATTTAACTTTTTCCATCAATACATACATATTCTACAACTTCTCTCCTAAAGAGACTTACATTGAAATTCCTTTCCCCAAACTGAAGATGTCTCTGATTTAGTTCCAGTGATTATACTATTTGTATTAATACCTAATTGCTCTTATATCACTTTAAAACATCTAAGGACCCTATAACTTTAAATCCCAGACTTAGTGTATAGGATAATGATTCAACCTTACATTTGTAAACAATATTATCTCATAAAACTTCTTTTCCCTTTTCCCAAATTACTCCCATTAATACTTTAGAAGCCATAATATCATTCATTTGGCTATACAAGAGTACCAGTGTAACCAGTCATTTGATTAAAAACAAGATTTCACATATTTGCATTTATCCAATTTTCCATTTTTTTTCCATAAAACCAACTTCTTTCACAATGGTAACAGATTCTGGCAGATACCTTCCCTTTTGTCACTACCGGCTTATTTCTGATTACAGAGATCTGCCTTTAAAAAAGCATCATATCATCTCACCCTGAGAGTGGGTTATTTTACATCAGATGGCAAGTTTCACTAATGAAAACTACCAAACCAAACCCCATCTCAAATCTAACCTCAAATCTAACCTTTTAGAGGCTTCTGACCCCTACTGTTCTCTCTTTCAGGAAAAACTCAAATCCCAGTAACTGCTGCTCCTCCCCCTTCCTTCCCTTCTGCCAGGTGAGCATAGGTAAAACTCTTTCTTGTCATCTAAGTTAGAAGCGGGGAGGAGTAAGGAATTCAGACTGCCGTTTCGAACCTCCTTACTCAAAAACCTTGAATAAGACATTGAAAGGGCCTTCAACCTTCCTCCCAAGGCTTCTATAGATAAGCGTTAATTCTAATAATTCTAATAAGGTTCTCACCCAGAAACTCCGAAAACTCACAATAGGTTTGAACTGCAACCAATTAGCTTATAGGTGGAAACTCAGCAGGCCTTCTAAAAATTATACAAAAGGATTTTACAGAACATTTTTCAAAAGTATTTTCCTTTAACAATTATTTGGACAGCTCTAAAATGAGATGTGTCTCCTTCTTAAAGCAAAATAACCTTTAAACATTGGGATTAATTCAAATTCCCAAAGTGCCATCACCAATTAGTTCATAAATCTCCAGATTAACATACATAAATATACCTTTAGATGATACAGGCTTGAAAATCACACCCCTGTATTTTTCAAAGTATTATAACAACTCAATTTTTTGTTATTACAGAATTTCCAGATATCACAAAATTCTTTAATAATCACTAGTGGTAACATTTTAATTTCTAAGGCCCAATACTCTTAGCATTGTAAAAGAAAACTTTACTGTTTATATAAATACTTGATTTATAGCAAAAACAATTTCGACTGCACTTCCGGACAAAACTTGGAAGTTATAATTTCTTAGGTTACAGCAATTGTCCAACTTCTTAACCTAGTGCAACTCTAACAAAATGTAATAATGCCCTAAACATTATTATGTATGTAAAATTTGAACTACCCATTTCAGTCTAGGTAAATACATTTCTAAACCAAATGACAGTTTAGAATTATCAAATTTTCATCACATCCTTTAAAAGTACCCAATTCACATATACCAAACTCAGATTAAAATCACAATGGTCTTCTCAATTTTCACAATCTAAGAGAATTTTAGAAATAGAGAAACAATAAATTTCAGATGACATCAATTGCATTTCCAGGTCACCACATATAGGAATTGTTGATCCTATTACTTCTGATATATATAAAAATTGAGTGAAAACCTGTTGACCCTTCCAATAGATAGGGATCCAGTCTAAGATCGGTACCTGAAAATCCTCACCCTTAACTCCCATAACCTTTAGGATTTTTCTCCCAATTTTTACCCCAATGGGTAGTGTACAAAGGGAAGATCTCTCTGTCCCTGTGTCTACCAAGAATATTATGTCTTCTTTATGATCCCCAAACTTTAGGTTTACTAGGGGTTCTCAGCTGGGTCTAGAGAGAAAGAACCCCAGACCCCAATAGTCTTCTTCCTCAAAAGTGAGGAGGGGAGCTACCTGTTCTTCCTTTCTTAACTCAGGACACTCTCTCTTAAAATGTCCTTTTTATTACAATAGTAACAGGCTGTCCTACCTGCCCACTTACCCACATCTCTCCTATGTCCTAAAGCCCTATGCCCTTCGAGATTCTCCCTTAAGGATTGTTTATGATCGCCTCTTCCTTCTTGCTTCTTCATAACTTCCCTCATAGTTTTGGCCATGACCTGAGCTTTCTGCTTCTGTCTTTCATCCTCTTGCCTTACATATACTTTCTGAGCCTCTCAATAATTCGCCTATTGGTCTCTCACTCCATCTCTCTAATTTGTGCAATTTCTTATTTATATCTGGCCATACCCTAGTGACAAAGTTTACTTTTAGCATCCCTTGGGCCACAGTGGTGAGGGCACAGTCCCTGGGAACCCCCTTCAATCTGGAATACAGTCTCTGGGAGTCCCCTTGAACTGTCCTTGAATCTTCCAACTAGATCTGGCCTTCCCCTAAGGCCACAAGCCTTACATTATCATTAGACCCAAATCTCTACCTAGCCTTGCCTTTTATTGTCCAGCTACTTCCCACCCTTGATACTATCAATATCCATGCCATCAGCTACTTCCAACCTTTAATTCCATTCTCTTGGTTGCTGGAGTCAGACCTCATCTCATCCTCCTTAGACTCCTCCTCAAGACCTTTCCTAAAGCCCTCCTCTAGTCATCCCAGATAACCCCTCAATCTCTTCTACACTCTTTCTGTATAAGCTCCATCTTGCCTCCATGAAGGTGCTCAGATTCAATCTAGCTCAGCTGAGACTAAATCTGGCCGGCATCACAACGGGGTGGGACCTCCCAAGACAACCCGTCATGGTGAACCTCCAACAAACCCCATCCCCTCCCTTGGCCAAGAAGGCCGAAGCCGAATTCCTTCGGCAGGACTCAGTGTGTGGGCACCTTGAGGTCTTGAGCACCCCCAGAAACCAATGGTTCACTAACAACCTTCATTTTGATTTAACCTCTTCAATAGGATCCTGAATATCCCCTCATTCTTTCTAGGAACTGAGGAGATTCATTTTTTTTCCCTGATTTCAAAGGCTTTCTAATCATACTCTTTTCTTCTCCCATAAACAGGAGGTTGAGTATGGACATTAATTCTGCCTAGTATTAGGAGTATTTGCCTGGCCAAACTTATAAAAAAAAGAAAACTTTATTTCATATCATTATTTGCTTTAAGAACCATCCAGTTTTGAATTTGGCACCCTGCTTTCTCCAAGCTTCATCTTATGCATACTGGCAATTAACAAAATGCCTAAGGATTCTAAGGATTTTTGAGGGTGAAGGGGTGCGGGTACTTCTCTTAAAAAAAAAAACTTTTTGGACTCTTAAGGACCACATGGGCTTGCAACTTCCCCCACTCATTCTTTATACCAAGCTAAAATATTTCTCAGTTTCCCCTTCAGCCTGCTGCCTCTGATAAAGGGAAAAATCCCTTTCTGTTTTCTAAGGGCTCCACCTTAGGTGGGGCCTGGCATCCCCTCGAGAGCAAAGGAGCCTACCTTTCTAAGTACTAAACTAAGCACTAAGCATTAATCCTAATTGACACACCCAGTCTTCTAAGATGGAGTGGAGGGGGGGAGGGGGTGGCCAAGAGCACGTGGCAGGTAAGAGCAGCACATGGAATGAATTCCAGGTGGTCTCAAGCCGCCCTGTTCTACAACCCCCCACCTAAATTCCTTTTCTATCTCCCTTTCTTTCCCAATCTTTACTGAAACTTTTTACTCTCCGTATTTCCAATTTCAATCTTTCTTTTCCTAATCTTGACCCAAATTTCAAATAAATGAATTACATACTCACCCAGCTTTCCTTTTTCCCAGTGGCTTTCTTTTTACCTTAAAACTTAAAAATGACCAACAATTTTTAATCACATTCTAAGAGGACCACTAAACCTCTTTAAAGTGGTCATCCAATTTTTCATACAGACCTCTTTTACTTCCATAGTTTTTAAAAAACTTTGCTTGATGTTAGACTGACTCAATACAAAATACAGATTTTTTTTCTTTAGAATCTAACCAATCCTTAATTCAGAGCCCCCAGTCCTCCTGACTGTCAGTTTCAGCTCTGATTCCTTATCTAAATATTTTAATACCAAAGAGCCCATTTCAGTCTCCTAGAATTAAGCATTTTTTTTTATTTTCTGGGTAATTTAATCATTTTATTAATAATGCCAGCATTTTAATACAACAGGTCAGTGGCACTCTCAAATGCCAAAGCCACCTCATGGTGGTAGGCTCTCAGTTTGTATGCCCTTGGAAGAGCAGATGTTCCTGAGGGTGGCAAACAACTCTGATTACTTAACAATTAGAAAATTACAATGAGAGGTGGATTATATTCCAATGAGGATCTTGAGGGTACATGACTTGGATCACCAAGTCTAGGTCAAAGAGACTGGTCAATTTCCATTACTACCTGTCTGGCAAAAGGGAGAACCCACATTTTCCCAGACCTGTCTGAGTAAACACAATGAGTAGGAATCCACATTCACCTAAACTTAGAATTTCTTTTACTGTCCTATTAGATCTTAGCCTGGGTGAGTCTTTGTCTAAGATTTCCCACACTGGTTGATTTCTGGATGAGGAAGGAGAAAAGGGAAAAAACCTCTGTCCTGATTCAATAAGTAGTTACAATAATTTCTCTCAATATCTATATATAAACAATCTCTATATCTCCCAGATTTCTCTCGTTTTAGTGCTGCATTTCCAACTACCTGTGTACATATCCACTTGGATGTTCCATTGTTACCTAAAACTCAATTGGTCCAAAAGTGGAATCATTAGGTTCCTTCCAAAACCTTTCCGTCCACCTAACTTCTTTGTTTCTGTTGCTGTTTGTTACCACTCTCTAAGTTGTTTGGGCTTTAAAATGTAAAATGACTTTACTTTTCTGCTTCACCCTCTACATCACTGTCAACTCTGGTCAATTCTTTTTTTTTCTTTTTTTTTGGTCTGGGAAGGCAGGGCAATTGGGTTTAAGTGACTTACCCAAGGTCACACAGCTATTATGTCTGTCAAGTGTCTGAGGCCGGATTTGAACTCAGGTCCTCCTGACTCCAGAGCTGATGCTCTAACTCACTGCACCACCTGCCCCTACTCTGTTCAATTCTATGTCTACAATTTCTTTCACATCTCTCACTTCTTCCCCATTCACACTATCAGCACCAGATGAGAAGCTGGATGTCTCTTCCTATCTTTTTTTTTTTTAATTTAAATTCATTTATTTAAAATATTTGGTTTTCAGCATTGATTTTCACAACAGTTTGAATTACAAATTTTCTCCCCATTTCTACTCTCCCCCCCACTCCAAGATGGCATATATTCTGGTTGCCCTGTTCCCCAGTCAGCCCTCCCCTCTATGACCCCCCTCCCCTCTCATCCTCTTTTCCCTTCCTTTCTTGTAGGGCAAGATAAATTTCTATGCCCCATTGCCTGTGTATCTTATTTTTCAGTTGCATGCAAAAACTTTTTTTTTTTGAACATCTGATTTTAAAAGTTTGAGTTCCAAATTCTCTCCCCTCTTCCCTTCCCACCCACCCTCCCTAAGAAGTCGAGCAATTCAACCTAGGCCACACCTGTATCATTATGTATAACCCTTCCACAATACTCATGTTGTGAAAGGCTAACTACATTTTGCTCCTTCCCAACCCATCCCGCTTTATTGAATTTTCTCCCTTAACCCTGTCCCCTTTCCAAAGTGTTTCTTTTGATTACCTCCACCCCCATCTGCCCTCCCCTCCATCATCCGCCTCCCCTTTTATTTTTTTTCATCTTCCTCCCTCTTCTTTCCTGTGGGGTAAGATACCCAACTGAGTATGTATGGTATTCCCCCTCAGGCCAAATCTGATGAGAGCAAGGTTCACTCATTGCCCCCTCACCTGCCCTCTCCCCTCCTCCCACAGAACTGCTTCCTCTTACCACCTTTATGCAAGATAATCCACCCCATTCTATCTCTCACTATCTCCCTCTCTCAGTATGTTGCTCTCTCATCCTTTAATTTCATTTTATTTCTTTTAGGTATCTTCCCTTCATCTTCAACTCACCCTGTGTCTGCTCTCTCTCTTCTACAGATATATATATATATATATATATATATACACATATACATACATATACATACATATACATATATAAACACACATATATACACATACATACACAAACATACATATACACATAGATATATACATACATACACATTCACTTATATATATACATAAACACATATATACATATATATACACATGCATATTCCCTTCAACTACCCTAATACTGAGGTCTCATGAATCATACACGTCATCTTTCCATGTAGGAATGTAAACAAAACAGTTCAACTTTAGTAAGTCCCTTGCAATTTCTGTTTCTTGATTACCTTTTCATGCTTCTCTTGATTCTTGTGTTTGAAAGTCAAATTTTCTATTCAGTTCTGGTCTTTTCACTGAGAAAGCTTGAAAGTCCTCTATTTTATTGAAAATCCATATTTTGCCTTGGAACATGATACTCAGTTTTGCTGGGTAGGTGATTCTAGGTTTTAATCCTAGCTCCATTGACCTCTGGAATATCGCATTCCAAGCCCTTCGCTTTCTTAATGTAGAAGCTGCCAGATCTTGGGTTATTCTGATTGGGTTTCCACAATACTCAAATTGTTTCTTTCTGGCTGCTTGCAGTATTTTCTCCTTGATCTGGCAGCTCTGGAATTTGGCAACAATATTCCTAGGAGATTTCTTTTTGGGATCTATTTGAGGAGGTGATCGATGGATCCTTTCAATTTCTATTTTGCCCTGTGGGCTCTAGAATATCAGGGCAGTTCTCCTTGATAATTTCTTGAAAGATAATATCTAGGCTCTTTTTTTGATCATGGCTTTCAGGTAGTCCAATAATTTTTAAATTATCTCTCCTGGATCTATTTTCCAGGTCAGTGGTTTTTCCAAGGAGATATTTCACATTGTCTTCCATTTTTTCATTCCTTTGGTTCTGTTTTATAATATCCTGATTTCTCATAAAATCATTAGCTTCCACTTGCTCCAATCTCATTTTTAAAGTAGTATTTTCTTCAGTGGTCTTTTGGACCTCCTTTTCCATTTGGCTAATTCTGCCTTTCAAGGCATTCTTCTCCTCATTGGCTTTTTGGAGCTCTTTTGCCATTTGAGTTAGTCTGTTTTTTAAGGTGTTGTTTTCTTCAGTGTATTTTTCAGTATTTTTTTGGGTCTCCTTTAGCAAGTCATTGACTTGTTTTTCATGGTTTTCTCGCATCCTTCTCATTTCTCTTCCCAATTTTTCCTCTACTTCTCTAACTTGTTTTTCCAAATCCTTTTTGAATTCTTCTATGGCCTGGGGCCAGTTCATGTTTTTCTTGGGGGCTTTTGTTGTAGGCTCTATGATTTTGTTGTCTTCTTTAGGCCGTATGTTTTGGTCTTCTTTGTCACCAAAGAAAGAATCCAAAGTCTGAGACTGAATCTGGGTGCGTTTTCGCTGCCTGGCCATATTCCCAAACAACTAACTTGACCCTTGAGTTTTTTAGTGGGGTATGACTGCTTGTAGACTAGAGAGTTCTATGTTCCATGTTTGGGGGGGAGGTGCCAGCTCTGTCAGACACACACTACTCCTTCCCCAAGAACCCCCATCCCGGGCTGGGCTTAGATCTTCAGCAGGCTGTTGCACTCCTGCTCTGATCCGCCACTTAATTCCTCCCACCAGGTGGGCCTGGGGCCAGAAGCAGCAGCAACTGTAGCTGCCCCACCTCAGCTGCTGGAAGCCGAACCTCGAACTCCTTCTACTCCTGCAGCTTTTCCCACTAACCTTCTCTGAAGTCTTTGGTGTTTGTGGGTAGAGGGGTCTGGTAACTGCCGCAGCTCACATATTCAAGGTGCTAGGGGCCCCATCCGCCCGACTCCAAGTTTGGTTGTTCCACGCCGCTCAGGCTGGGCTCTGCTCCACTGCGTTGCCAGCTCCCAGCTCCGTGTGGGATAGACCTCACCCAGAGACCATCCAGGCTGTCCTGGGATGGAGCCCTGCTTCCCTCTGCTGTTCTGTGGGTTCTGCCGTCGAGTTAAGCATTGTTACTTGAACATAGAACAAAAAAAAGCACAGACAAAACATTAGTTAGACAGACATTTCACATGAACAATTTAGAATTTGAATTCAGACTCACTTCCAATAGTAAACCAAATCACTTTCCCTGGGTCGACCCACGAGAGCTTTTCTTCCAAGCACTAGGAGAGATCCATTCTCCCCACCTAGGTGCACTTTCCCTGGGTCGACTTATTGTCTTCCCACCTAGCCAACATTCTTCCTAATGGGAGGAGGAATGTTAGGAGGATCCCTTCCATCCTCCCCAGGTACTTTTTTCTTAGAGCTCTTATATCCCGTTCTAGGCAAACCTTACTTCTCAACCTAGAACCCCCAGACTTGACAAGGCAGTACTACCACCCGTTTGTTCCTACCTTGCTCAGGTGACCTGACTTGCGCAGTCTCCGGCTGTTCCCTTTTGTGTTCCCCTTTGCGTTCATCTGCAAACTCTTCTTGTTCAAACAATGTCTCGGGTCCTTCAGAGCCTCCAGGGGGTTTTCAACTTAGACAGTGGGACCCCTCTAACAGTGAGCGGGAGTGCTCTTCCCACTGCTGTATCTTACTCACCCTTCCTGGGGTCTTCAGAATCCCGGACGAGCCCCCAAATTGTGAGAAACGTGGTTTTGGGGATCACTGGACTTCCCCAAATTGTGCAAACATGCGGCTCTGGGGATCATTGGACTTCCTAGGCAGGGCAAAAGTCCTGAGGAAGAACCCTGTGATAATCCCTATGGAAGGTTGTACAGACCACAGGACTCCCAGAGGAAGACCAAGTGGTAGCCCCCCCCCTTAATCTGTGGGGATCACAGGGCCTCCTAGGGGTCAGACCCTAAGGAGGACCCAAGTGATGGCCCCTTAGGATGACTGTAAGATCACAAGGCTCCCGAGACAGGGCTGGAAATCCCAAGTGATGGGGGACCTATATTAAAATCAGTTTTGGGGTAGACCTAGGTCACCGCATCCTGATCAGAAAAACATCAATTTCAAGCCCACTCAACAATAGGGGGATTAACACTAGCCCAGACCTGTCTGGGTATCTGTGCGAGGCACATTCAGCTTGTGCATATCTCCCTAGCATCTGGTCCCAGCCCGAGACTCCTAAAATTCAAGACTTTACACAGCGTTGATAAGAATTTACGCCAAAAATCCTTGTTTTCGTTAAAAACTTCAACTCTTGATTAAGTAAAATTCTTAAACTAATACCATCTAGATTATAAGAGGAATTGCTTTTAATAATTTCCCAAAGTATTATAAGAACACAATTTCAACACAAATTCAACTGAACACATTCAACACGATTTCAACTGAAATTTCTTTCTAAATAAAACAAACAAACAAACTTGGAAGTTTATAATTTCAGCAATAATACAATAACAGCTTTTTAACCCATTCATCATTTTTCTCTGATAGTACAATTCTTAACAACATTTAAACCATACAAATGTAATAATTCCTTGAATGTTTTTATGTATTTAAAACTTGAACTACCTATCAAATTAGGTGAAGGCATTTTTAAGTCTCCTTACACAGGAAGTCATTCACCTCATTACCAACACCCTGAACCACTGTATGCATTTTTATAAATAGCCCAGATTTCAAAAGGAAAATCTGCTGTAATGTTACTTGTTTATAACCAAATATAACAGTTTCAACCTATCAAATTTTTATCACACCCTTTTTAAAAGATCAATTAATATATTACAATATTAAGACCTCATGAAGGTTTCTCAAATCTTAAAAGCTAGGAGAACTCTTAAAAATACAATTTGGAAATAAGAGGACCTCAATTACATTTCTGGATTCCTATTAATTCATCTAGATTTGAAGTTGGCAGTGGGACCCTCACTGGTTGGCTCTTGCCAAAGCCCACTTTAGGCATTCCAGTTCCTTACAGGGAGAGAGAGAGAGAGAGAAAGAGAGAGAGAGAGAGAGAGAGAGAGAGAGAGAGAGAGAGAGAGAGTGAGAGAGAGAGAGAGAGAGAGAGAGTTATAAAGAGCATCAGTCATCAGTGGAGCAGAAAAGCAAGCAACCATAGTAACACAGTGTTCAGCAAAATCAAAGGTAAGTTATTTTAAGGAATCACTATTTCATTATAACTCATGGCAGAACTGGACAGCCATCCAGTGGAATTCAGGTTTAAATCAACACTTCATAATAACTCCAATCCAATTTTCAATCCCATCCAATGAGCTTTAATAATATTTTCTATGGGCCAGGAACTGTACTAAGGACTGGGACTACAATTAAGGAAAAGAAGACAATCCTTGCCCTCCACGACCTTGCAATCTAGTGGAGGTGGAGAGACAACATACCATAAAATAGGATTCTAAAGTATGGGAGGTGTTAAAGGAGGTTGTTGGCAGACAGGGGAGGAAAATGGCACACCAGTGGGCTTCTGTGGGGTTGAAACCAGGCAGAGGAGCAAATGTAGAGTGAAGTGATTCAAAACATTTTGTTTCTACTCTTCATAAAGAAAGGCATTGGAAAGAGTTTGGTACTCTACCCTGTAGGCCTCCAGTGAGAGGGTTGAGGAGGTTGAGGAGGTCCTGTCAATCAAGGCTTGAGTTAGTAGCATGATGATGAGATTATATGAGATGATTTTAACCTGGGAGGGGCATCTTTTTCCATGAAGCTACAAGGAGGTAGAGCAACAGATGCAGAGTGGACTATGTATGTAATGGAATATATACCTAGAGGAGGTTCAAAGAGATATGTGACCTACCTATAAAACATCATGTCATGAACAAATTAGAGAAACAAGACATAAATTATCCTTAAAATCTATAAGGGAAGAGTTAAAAAATTGGCAAAGAGGATGACAAGATGTTTATTTTTGATCACATAAAATTGAAATATTTAAAAAAGTCTCATATCAAAGACATAAGGAATTGATCCAAATTTATAAGATGAACCCATTTCATGACAGATAGATACTTCAAATGATAATAAATAGGCAGTTTCCAAAGAGCAAAATCCAAGGGATGGACTACCACATGGACAAATGATCTAAATCACTCTTAATTAGGAAAATACAAAATAAAGGAATTGAGATTTACCCTCCGTGAAGAAAGAGGAAAATGATATATGTTGGAGTTACTGTAGGACAAAAGAAAAATAATGCGAAGATGGTAGAGCTGTGAATTGGTTTGAGTATTCTGGAAATCAATTTGGAACTAAATCTACAAATTATCAAAGTGTGGGTGCCCTTTGACATAGATATACAAATACTAGATTTATGGCCTGAAGAGATAAAAAAAGAACAAAAGGAACTACAGTATATGTAAATATATACACAATTCAATATGGGTGAGCAGGTAAGTAGATTTTATCTTCACTTTTCTGGATTCATATTTTATTATTGCATTGATGAGTTCCAAAGTCTCTCAAAGTTGTTTTCCCTATAATCGAATTCGGCAAATTCTTCTCCTAATTCTGCTGATTTTGCTCTGTATTAGTACATGCAACTCTTCAAAATGTCTTCAGAAATTTCTATGTCATTTCTTCTTATACAATAGTATTCTATTATAGTCCTATAACATAGTTGTTTATCCATTCCCCAATAGGAAGATTCCCCTTTATTTTCCAAGATTTGGTTACTATGAAAGAAGCTTATAGAAATATATACGTAATCCAAATATACAAATATAATCCAAATATATGTTATATAAATAACTCTAATTGTTATATAAATATATATGTTCACCCCAACAGATAGAATATATTTACAATAACATCAGAAACAAGATGACAAATCATACATTAAATCTTTTTTCTATGTCCTTTGTAGATGGAGATGACAAAATTTAATATCTTCAGTTATTGGTTGCAGTGACAGACATCCTATTCAAAGGCATATACATATATACGTATATATATATGTATATATATATATGTATATATACACACATATATGTTATGGTATATTTCAGATTTTAAGAGTTTTGTACATCAAGTTGTCAACCAAGAGGTCTTTCTGTCATCAGTACATTCAAGTTTGTTAAGTACTGTATTATAGGGATTCTCCCAATTTAGCTCTTTCACCAAAGAAGAACTCAGCCAATAAGTGTTTTAAAGAAGGACCCTCTACAAATGAAGGTCAAATCGCATTAGAAATTTCCCCATCAATACTATGTTGCTGAATACCCATCTGCCCATACTAAAAGAGACATTCTCCATGAATGATCATGAATCAAGAGGACTGAAGAAGATACATACTACTCAACTCCTTCCACAGAAATAATGAACTTAGAATGCAGTGATAGACTTCTAGGTATGCCTACAGCTAGAACTTCTTTATTTTATGAACTATGAACACCTGTGATGAGTGTTTTTATGAATCAGTGGAAAGGGGTAGTGGTAAAACATGCATGATAAATTCATATAAAATATACTTAAAAATAAAAATGCTGAAAATGCCCATAATTCGGGTCACAAAGGTCAGAGTATGGGTTCCAGTTCAGATCCTGTGACTCCAAATTTAGTGATCTGTTGATCTTGCCTATTCATTGAATATTGCCCAATCTCCTTTCTAATTATTCTACCACTGAGAACAAAAAGGGGAATAAAGGGAATATCATAGCCACAGCAGAAAGAGCAGGACAGATGTTGTCTCTCTTCATCCTCTCTTCCTTCACCTTTCAACCTTCCCTCACTCTTCACCTGCATCCATACAACCTCCACTGAAGATGCCTACTCATTATCTCAGATGTCAGTGAGAGCAGAATCCTAAGCCAAACCAAAGATAATGAATTAAGGAGCAACTGAATTATTTTAAGTTGTATTCAGAGGTAATGTGAAAAGCAAACACTCTTTTAATGGAAGGGAAGCCCTAACAGCACTAAATTGCATGATCCTAGTCTATGTGAAAGCTCCAAAGGGAATTAAAAAGTTGAGTGAAGTATAGGATTTCATTCATTTCCTGCTACATTTTCTGTTTCAGTTAATATTCACTTTCTCTTTTCTCCCTAATCTCCTTTCCTTATGTTGCCTATTTATGAATCATAGTGTAGACTAGAGAATAGGGGGTTTATCCTACACAGACAGAACCAAAGAGTCCAGTGCACTCATGGCAACAATCTCACTGTGGTTGCCTTGAGACCAGAGCCACCCAAACTGTCTTGGGGCTGGTTAGTATGTTTGTCTTCTCTTATTCACTGCCTTGTATTTCTGTGTTGCCAGTGAATTTTGAGAGATCTTTTTAAGGACTATTTCATCTGTTTGCTTTCTTGACTAGTCTTCCAGCTTGTAACCTTTTTAAAAATGTATTTATTTATTTTCAATTTATGGAATAAAACAAGTATTTCATAAGATACTATGAAAAAAGATGATTGCACATGAAACCTCTTATATACAACTTACTATTCCTTTTAAATATATAATAAAATAAATATATATTAAACATCATGTAAATTTCTTTTTTTTCCTTTTTTTCTTCCTTTCCCTAGAGTTGGCTACCATTAGACACAAATATGTATGTATTTGTAAAATCACTACTTCTATTTATGAGTTCTTTCTCTGTAAGCAGATAACTTCTTCTTTCAGATGTAGTTAATTTGGTATTTTGTTCTAATTAGTTTTTTTTTTTTAATTTTCAGACAGAAAACTGCTACCCTAATTTTTTTTTCAGAGGTAAAAAAGTTAAACATAAAACTACAGGAACTATTTAAAAATTCAAAAACTTCATTTAATATACTTACACCAGAAACTTCAATGCAAAATATGACACTGTCTTATCTCGTGTTGTGTGTCATGCGATTTGTACTAAAATCTTTTCCCAGCGGCAAATGGGTAATTGCCTCATGAAAATTTTTTTCGTAGGGAAGAATTATTTGTTAACCAATTATGGTTCTTTTAACTCTTCTGTTGTCAAGACTAATGAAGTTAAAGTTGAAACTTATACCTGCACAATTTGAACACACATAAACACAGAGAATTTAAATTTCATTGTAATGTTTGGTTATACTTTAAACTCGTTCTAACTCTAGCAAAATACATTTTCTTCAGGAACACTCTAGTTACTAGGTCAATAATTCATTTTTAGCAATACAATTACAGATAATCACGATGCTGGTGACGAACATAGTCAATATGGTTTGATGGTTACAAACAATGTTGGGCTCTACAAGTCTGTGTGAAGTATCATACAAAACAGTATTCTTGGCAGAGCAAGGAATTGTCTTCAAAATCTAGTAATGACTTAGGCATGTCTATATAAATTACTGTGGCAGAATTAACGGGGATTCTCACAGAAGGTATTGTTAGTAAGTTTCTTTTAATAGTGAAGGAATGACTTTTATTTTTTTTAAAGAATCCAATTAAATTAAAATCCTGTGTAGCAATGAAGTATAAAAGCAGTACTGAATGTGGTAATATTTAATAAATGTAACATTCATGCACACCATAAGAGTAGAACTAAATTGTAAAGTTTCGCAATGCTTCTTACAGAAATATTAAGCCAAAACAAAAGAAAACAAAAAGTTATTTCATAGAAATGGCCCAGGCTCAATCAATACTTTTATTTGTTTTCACCTTTATTGAACTCAAAATAGATGAATACATGTCTATAGATACACACATGTCTGTTTACATATATAGGTACATATGTATATGCATTTCCATATTTGTATATATGGGTACATGCTCATATATGTGTGCCCATCAACTTTTTCCTCAAATGATTCAGACTCCCTTTGGCATTCACATCTCTCTTTTTTTGGATGAGGTCAAATTGCCCTTTCTTTATTTTTTAATCATACGTTTATTTTTAATTTTCAGTGAAAACATTCAGTTACACAAGCTTTCGGGTTCCAAATTTTCTCTCTCTGCCTCTCCTCCCCCCTCCCCCCAAGATGGCATGTAATCCAATGTAGGTTCTACATATACCTTCACATTGAAATTAGTTACATAATAGTCCCATTGTAAAGAAGAATTATAACCAATGGAATGAATCATGAGAAAGGAGAAACAAAACCAAAAAAGAAGGAAAAAAAGAGAGCAAATAGTTTGCCTCAATCTGCATTCAGACATCATAATTCTTCCTCTAGATGTGCATACCTTTTTCCATCGTGAGTCTTTTGTAGCTGTTTTTGAAGTTTGTTTTGATGAGAGGAGTCAAATCTATCAAAGTCAGTCCTAACAGATACCATGTGTCTGTAATCGTGTATAACCATCTCCTGGTTCTGCTCCCCTCTCTCAGCATCTGTTCATATATGTCCTTCCAGGTTATAATGAAGTCTGCCTGCTCCTCATTTCTTATAGCACAATGCTATTCTAGTATGTTCAAATACCCCAATTTGTGTAGCCATTCCCCAATTGATGGATATCCCCTTGATTTCCAATTCTTTGCCACCACAAAAAGAGGTGCTATAAATATTTTTGTGTGTACTGTTCCATTTCCCACTTCTGTGATGTCTTTGGGATACAGCCTGGGAAGTTGTATTGCTGGTTCACAGAGTATGCACATTTTTTTAGCCCTTTGGGCATAGTTCCAAATTGCACTCCACAATGGCTATATAAGTTCTCAACTCCACCAACAATGCAACAATGTTCCAATTTTCCCACATCCTCTGCAGCATTTAGCACTTTCCTGTTTTGTCATGTTAGCCATTCTGACAGGAGAGATGTGGTACCTAAGAGTTGTTTACATTTGCATTTCTCTAATCAATAGTGATTTAGAGCATATTTCATGACAGTAGATGTGAGAAACGTGGTTTTGGCGATCACTGGACTTCCTAGGCAGGGCCAAAGTCCTGAAGAAGAACCCTGTGATAATCCCTAGGGAAGGCTGTACAGACCACAGGACTCCCAGAGGAAGACCAAGTGGTAGCCATCACTTAAATCTGTGGGGATCACAGGGCCTCCTAGGGGTCAGACCCTAAGGAAGACCCAAGTGATGGCCCCTTAGGATGGCAGTAAGATCACAAGGCTCCCGAGACAGGGCCGGAAGTCCCATGTGATGTCCCCTTAAGAAGGCCGTGCAGACCACAGGATTCCCCAAGGGAATCCAGAGTGGTAGCCCTCTTAACACCGCAGTGGGGATCACAGGACACCCCAAGACAAGATCCAGGAGTAAGCCTGGCGAGCTTCCGCTGCCTGTTGCTTCCCTTCACTTGACCTTAGGAAAATCCATGTGATTTGCCCATTCACACCCAAAGAATTCAGGACCAGAGTGGGCAGAGGAAGGCATTTTATTACGCTCCCCGGGAGAGCGGGTGTAGTGCTGGAGGGAACACTCACACTGATACAGCTGCAGGAGCAGGGGTAACCATTCCCTCCACTCCTGCTAGAGTCATGGTTAGTTTACAATCTTTTTTTTTTTACATAGTTTTCCTAGGTTATACAGTTTATATAAATAGGGTAATAAGGATACAGAAGCAAAAGTGAAGTTAATTAGATTTTCCTTGTCCTAGTTTAGGATTAAACTATATTCTTTTACTTCCCCTACTTTCCCTCTTTAACATATGCAAATGATGCAAATCAGTAGGCCTGGATTCTTGACCAAGACCAGACCCTAGATAAGCTTGAACAGGTTCAAGTGGGTTTGGCCTCTCTAATTCCCTAGACTGCCTTCTCAAAAAGTATGCACATGCGTACAAGCCTCTGACCTCTCACCTGACTGACCTTGAGGCCTGGTCTCTGCTAAAGCTGGGGTGAGGGAGGGCAGGGAAGCACACCTTAGTTCTGTGGAAACAAAACTCCTCCTCCCATTTCTTACAATTTCCCCCTCTTCTTTTATTCAAATTTTTGTTTCCACATTTTTAATATTCCCTTACTCTCTTTCTCATCTGAATTTTTCTCCTTAATCATCACCCCCTTAAATATGGGAAGGATTGATCGACGCATTGAAAAATCAAAGGGGGCAGTCCCCTTTGTAAATACAGATACAGAGACCCAAAAGAAAACGATAATGCAATTGTCCCTTTAAGATTCAAAAGTCTCTTCCCATAAGCTGTCTGGCAGGGAACATCAGTGAAGTCTTCTGGTCCTTGGTATTTGTTCCAGCCATCTCCAGCATCTTCTTCTTGCCTTCTTGTAGGAACCAGCTTTCTTTCCATTCTCCTACAAAAGTTACCTTGGCACAATTTTCTAATCCTTATACCCTGATCATTTTTACAAATTCAAAATTGGAACTTTGGCCAATTGCCATGTTTAAGAAATTTTACATCAGGACCCAGTTCCTCATACTTTACATTAACTCCCTACATACTTTACTTAACATACTTTACATTAACATTTCCTCACCAGGAGGATAATATTTCACTAAGGAATTAACAGCAGACTCCAGCACCTACCTAAATACATTAGATAACCAATTCTTAACACAGTACACATATAAAACTTTTAGTCATGCCATGTTTCTTTGATGGCATGTATGAAATAAACCACAAGCCATTCTTCTTTTAACATTACTAATTGTAACAAAGCTTTAGACAAGCATGATATTAACCAAATAACAAAATATTCTCACAAGCCCTTGACCTAATTGTCTCCATACCATTTCCAAGAAAAAAAAACCTAACTTAACACTAGTCCCAGTCCTAGAGTAATCTAAGATGTTCCATAATCAATTGTTTTAATAGATTCACAAAACCTTCTGATTATAGAAACTTGCCACCAAGAGAGTAGGGACTTAGAGTAAGGGGACCATATTTTCCCCAGCTTCCTGTCAACTCCAGGCAGAGGCTGTGTCAAACTGCAAGCTGCATTGAGCCAGGCCTAGTCTGCCAGGTTTCAGCTGAGGCATCAGGTCAAGACGGTCCCACCTCAGCGCATGCTGAACAGTTGCCCCCTCAACTTTGCCAAGAAATCATACCTGCGACTCATGCCTGCCCTCCCACAGGGCTGCTGCCATCTTGGGTCAGCCTTCCTTGATACTCACACCTGGAGTTAGACTCAGAAAAACATTCAGTTAACAGTCCCATTAAAGGCAAGTTCCAATGATCAGTGACTATAAAGTCACATTGCTTCAGGAACATCCTTAAAGCTAGCTCTAAATAGCTTGCATGCATTTCCTCCCTTTTTCATAAAATCTTCCCATTAAGATCATAAGTTACTCCTCTAACACATTTGCATCAGTTTCTCCTCTGTTTCTCTATTCTTCTCTAATTATACCTGATCTGAAAGAATTGAACCATATAATTTTTCTCCTTATGTTTTAGATGATGGAATGAATTCAAATCTACATTTAACTTTTTCCATCAATACATAACTATTCTACAACTTCTCTCCTAAAGAGACTTACTTTGAAATTCCTTTCCCTAAACTGAAAATGTCTCTGATTTAGTTCCAGGGATTAATTACACTATTTGTATCAATACCTAATTGCTCTTTTATCACTTTAAAACATCTAAGGACCCTATCCCACAAAGATACAATATAACTTTATATCCCAGCCTTAGTCTATGGGATAATGATTCAATAATATTATCTCATAAAACTTCTTCCACCCCCCCCTTTTCGGATTTTTGCTCTCACACTTCTTATTCACTCCTATTCTCAATTTGTTTGAACATTAATTCACATTCTTCATCATCTGTTTTTACAATCAACATTTTTACCCTCCCTCCTTCATTAAAATATACCGCCCCCATACCCTGAATGGCAGTTTTGGTAACCAATTGTATAATACAGGGTATACATAGAGGTAACAAGAATAGGCCACATAATGCTAGCAGGAAGACTCCAATAATTTGTTTCCACTAGGAACCCTTGAACCAATCAAACCAAGAAGGATCGAATGGACTGGTCCATGTCTGAACTGGGACATGTGCTAGTTTCCTGATACTATTAGTAATTTCTTTTACAGCCCGTCCATTATCATCTATTTTTATGCAATAACTAGAGAGGCTGAGTTTCCCACAAACACCTCCCTCTTCTGCTAGCAAATAATCAAGAACCAATCTATGTTGCAGTACAGCCTCTCTGGTTTGGGTGGCCTGATCAGCCAGTAGGTCCAATGCCTTGGCCGTCTGGTTGGTGATAATCTCTACCACAGATTTTGAACAATTCTTTGTGGGGGCCACCCATCTCCCCACCCATTGGCATCCCTGGTGACTGTTAGGAAAGTATCTATCCCCCACTTGAACCTCTCACTTTGGGGCATTAGATCGTCATATAGCCGTATTCCCAATTTGTTCCCTTCTTGTCCTGCTAAAAAGAAAAATTTTGGTCTAACCAACCCCACACAGCACACCCTTGTCCAATTTAAAGGGAGATGGGCATAGGCCGTATGGCCACAAATCCAATAATGTCCTTTTAGGGCTGGTTGCTCTGTCTTGTGTATTTTGGAAGCATTCCAAAGAAAGGGATAATATTGCTTATCTTGGAACCCCAAGGGCCCTCCTTAGTAAGACCAGGTTTCATTCCTTCGATATTGGCACCTCCACAGCTGCTCTGTCCTTCTCTACTCACACTTTTCTACCCGGGGGCTACTTGTTTTGTTACTTTTACTCCAAAAAGTATCAAGATGTCCAAAATAAGAACCATTATCCCATCCCCACTGTCTATAAGGATCCAGGAGTATTCCACTAGTTTTTCTTTCTGCTTGACACCTTGCTATAGCTACCGAGTACCAGAAATTCCGACCTATATTACCCTTACTCATAAGCCTTATACCACAAGAGGTCATTAGGTCTGGTATGGAAGAGACCGATTACTAAGGACCCAGGCCAGACTCAGAGGTACAGGTACCCAGGGCCAATTTTCAAATTGTTGTGGACCCCCACAGATCCAACAATTAGTTACATTAAAAGTTCTGGCAATGACTTCCATCAGTTGAGTAAACTTATTCTCCTCCTTCCATGGAGGGGAGACAAAATGCCACTGTCGTTATCCCCACTATTCCTAATTTTCAACTAGTGGAATAATCCCTCCATCCTTCATTGAAGCTGGTATATACTGAATGATTAACAAGATAATGGAAACAACATTAATACAAAGGTTATTAGTCCATTCTCTCCTGGTGTCCCTCTCCCTTCCGGTGTAGAATAATCTTCAAGGGATCAGAATTGTCCTTAATAGTCCAGTCTTGGGATTCCCCCACAGGTCCTTTTACCTTGGTGTAATGAGTCCACCCTTTCTCAGCAGTTCGTATAGCGGTCTCTGTAGTGAGAAGTACCTGGAACGGTCCCTCCCAGATGGGCTGAAGCTTAGTTTCTTTCCAGGATTTAATCAGCACCCAGTCTCAATAGGTTTGAACTGCAACCAATTAGCTTACAGGTAGAAATTCAGCAGGCCTTCTAAAAATTATAAGAACAATTATTTGGACAGCTCTAAAATGAGATGTGTCTCCTTCTTAAAGCAAAATAGCCTTTAAACATTGGAATTAATTCAAATTCCCAAAGTGCCATCACCAATTAGTCCATAAACCTCCAGATTAACATACATAAATATATCTTTAGATGATACAGGCTTGAAAATCACACCCCTGTATTTTTCAAAGTATTATAACAACTCAATTCTTTGTTATTACACAATTCCCAGATATCACAAAATTCTTTAGCCAAAAAGGTGTTGTAATGGGGAGAACACTTAGTTTCTATACATTACATACCCTTTGTCCATAGGAATCCCTCTACCCTGAAAACTTTACACAAGATTGAATATCTAGAAATCCTTGGTCCACTTAACAATTTCTTAACTAAGTACAATTCTTAATCTAACCTCTAGACTACAAGAGAAATTATTTTAATCGCTAGTGGTAACATTTTCATTTCTAAGGCCCAATGCTCTTAGCATTGTAAGAAAATTTATAAAGCCACATTTCTAACTGTTCACAATGTATCCTGAATTGACAGGAGGACCCAACAAGGCCTTTGTATAAATACTTGATTTATAGCAAAACCAATTTCAATTGAACTTCCAGACAAAACTTGGAAGTTATAATTTCTTAGGTTGTAGCAATTGTCCAACTTCTTAACCTAATGCGGCCCTAACATAATGTAATAATGCCCTAAACATTATTATGTATGTAAAATTTGAAGTACCCATCTCAGTCTAGGTAAATACCTTTCTAAACCAAATATGACAGTTTAGAATTATCAAATTTTCATCACATCCTTTAAAAGCACCCAATTCACATATATTAAACTCAGATTAAAATCATAATGCTCTTCTCAAACTTCACAATCTAAGAGAATTTTAGAACTACAGAAACAATAAATTTCAGATGACATCAATTGCATGTCCAGGTCACCACCTATAGGAATTGTTGGTCCTATTACTTCTGATATATATATAAAAATTGAGCAACAACCTGTTGACCCTTCCAATAGATAGGGGTTCAGTCTAAGATCAGTACCTGGAAATCCTCACCCTTAACTCCCATAACCTTTAGGATTTTTCTCCCAATTTTTACCCCAATGGGTAGTGTACAAAGGGAAGCTCTCTCTGTCCCTGTCTACCAAGAATATTATGTCTTCTTTATGATCCCCAAACTTTAGGTTTACTAGGGGTTCTCAGCTGGGTCTAGAGAGAAAGAACCCCAGACCCCAATAGTCTTCTTCCTCAAAAGTGAGGAGGGGAGCTCCCTGTTCTTCCTTTCTTAAGTCAGGACACTCTCTCTAAAAACATCCTTTATTACAATAGTAACAGACTGTCCTACCTGCCCATTTACCCACATCTCTCCTATATCCTGAAGCCCTGTGCCCTTTGAGATTCTCCCTTAAGGATTGTTTATGATCACCTCTTCCTTCTTGCTTCCTCATAATTTCCCTCATAGTATTGGCCATGACCTGAGCTTTCTGTTTCTGTCTTTCATCCTCCCGCCTTACATATACTTTCTGAGCCTCTCTCAATAATTCGCCTATTGATCTCTCACTCCATCTCTCTCAATTTCTTATTTATATCTGGCCATACCCTAGTGACAAAGTTTACTTTTAGCATCCCTTGGGCCACAGTGATGAGGGCACAGTCTCTGGGAACCCTCTTCAATCTGGAATACAGTCTCTGGGAGCCCCCATGAAGTGTCCTTGAATCTTCCAACTAGATCTGGCCTTCCCCTAAGGCCACAAGCCTTACATTATCATTAGGCCCAAATCTCTACCTAGCCTTGCTCTTTATTGTCCAGCTACTTCTCACCCTTGATACTATCAACATCCATGCTTTCAGCTACCTCCAACCCCCAATTCCATTCTCCTGGTTGCTGGAGTCTGACCTCATCTCGTCCTCCCCAGACTCCTCCCCAAGACCCTTCCTAAAGCCCTCCTCTAGTCACCCCAGACCACCCCTCAATGCCTCCTACAATCTTTGTGTATATAATCTCCATCTTGCCTCCTTGAAGGTGCTCAGATTCAATCTAGCTCAGCCCAGACTAAGTCTGGCCCACCTGACAGGCATCACAAAGGGGTGGGACCACCCAAGACAACCCGTCCTGGTGAACCTCCAACAAACCCCATCCCCTCCCTTGGCCAAGAAGGCCCAAGCCAAATTCCTTCGGCAGGACCCAGCGTGTGGGCACCTTGGGGTCTTGAGCACCCCCAGAAACCAATGGTTCACTAACAACCTTCATTTTGATTTAACCTCTTTAACAGGATCCTGAATATCTCCTAATTCTTTCTAGGAACTGAGGAGATTCATTTTTTTTCTTTTTATTTCAAAAGCCTTATATTCTGTGATTTTGGCACAGCTTCCCTTATCCCTTCTATTACCAATTGTCTAAGATCCTGCATATTCCTATGATGTTCTTTAATATTGTTATCCCAGCTTGGATCTTCATTTGGGAATTTTCTATCTGCAGCTACCACTCCTGGTCCTGGAGGGTGTCCCCTTTCTCATCGCTCCATGGCTGCCTTTCTAATCATACCCTTTTCTTCTCCCATAAACAGGAGGTTGAGTATGGACATTAATTCTGCCTAGTATTAGGAATATTTGCCTGGTAATGATGAGGGTTTGGGGTGAGAGGTGCTCGACACCCCAAAGTACAGAAACACCGGGTCCTGCCGAAAGAATTCGACTCAAGCCTTCTCAGCCAAGGGAAAAGAAAGTTTATTAAGAGTTAGCCACATAGGCCTGCCCCCAGAGATCCCATCTCTTGTGACGCCTGTAAGGAAAGTGGGCCAGACCACTCTGAGCTAGATTGGATCTGACCACCTTCATGGAGGCAAGATGAAGATTATATACACAAAGGTTGTGGGAGGGATTGAGGGGTGGTCTGGGGTGGCCAGAGGAGGGGTCTAGGGAAGGACTTAAGGAGGAGCCTGAAAGGACTGGGATCAGGTCAGACTCCCAGGTGGGGGAAATAGCTGAAGGCTATATGGAAATGACAACCCATAAAGGGCTGGGGTAGCAGAGCTAGGGTATAGATATTTTGATCAGGTTTAAGGATGGGAAATAGGATTAAGGGCAGGAGGTCATTGGGAAGACAAGATTAAGGGTGGGAAACAGCTGGACAATAGAGGACTGGGCAAGGTAGGCATTTGGGCTTAATGGTTATAGCCTCTGGCCAAGGCCAGGTAGAGTGGGAAGATTCAAGGAGAGTTCAAGGGTTCAAGGGGTTCCCAGAGACTGTGCCCTCATCATTCCCCCCTCAAACAAATAGGACCCAAATTCTTTTGGGGTCAGGGACGAAGGTCTCAGCTTCTGAAATTGCTTCCTGCTGGCAAAGGGGCGTAGAGCTGTCCCTATCTGGATGGGTTCCATTCAAGGGGTACAGGGGCTGGGCAGTCTTCTGGAAGTTGATGGCTTGGAGTCTCCTTTTATCTCCCTTTCCCCGGAGGGTGCTGGAGTCTTTTCGAAACAGTAGCTTGAGGTCCTCTAAGGGCTCACAAGTATATTCTGGAGTTTCTGGAGGAAAGGCAAGAGGTGACATTGGTTTAATCCTAGAATTATGAGTCCAGCTGGGGAGGCCTTCGAGTTCTACTGCTGTGGGAGTGGTGAATATGACTCGGTAAGGTCCCTTCCAGGAGACATCTAGCTGTTCTCCCTTTTGGGTTTTCCATGATTTTAAATAAACCCAATCTCCTGGTTGTACTGTAGCAGGACACTCTTTTTCATTGTCCTCAGGTCTCGGAAGACACTTATTGGCATATTCGGTTAGAGCATTCCTGACAGCCCCTAACTGAGTTGCAAATTGGGTGATTAAATGCTGTTCTGGGTCTACGAGGATGTCAGAGGTTAGAAAGGGCCTCCCATAGAGAAGTTCGAAAGGACTAAGCTTGATATTTTCCCGAGGCGTGATACGCACTCTGAGAAGGCCAATTGGAAGATTCTTAATCCTATCTTCTTGAGTTTCTATGCACAGCTTAGTAAGGACCCGTTTAAGGGTATGATTCATCTTCTCTACTTTATCTGAGGATTTTGGATTCCAGGCTGAGTGGAGGTGATAAGCGATTTTAAGTGTCTTTGCCACAGCCTGTGTTATCTGTGAAATAAAAGCTGGGCCATTTTTGTAAGGAACCAGGTAAGCCAAAATGAGGTATAACTTCCTTTAATAGGGGTGGGATCTCATGCTTAAGGAGTTTTTCAATTAGTGGTTGTAGTCCTTCCCAAGCCTCAGGCTTAACTGGATATGGACGGTGGTTGGGAAACACATTAGGGTCTCTAAGGCGAATAAGGACTGGGGTGGCATGAGTAGCTTTCCCAGGAATTCCCTGATCCCAAACAATTGGCTTGACCGTCTCCCACACTTTTGGAGGAACGTGGGGAGGCCTGCTAAGCAGGGGGAGAAGGGAGATGGGAGGTTTAACTATAGAAAATTGGCTTCCCAATTTCAAGCAAGTGATGCTTTTCCATTTATTTAGATCTCACTTTATTTGTGTGAAAAATGTTTTGTCCTTTTGTACATATAGGTCCTGCGTTTGTCTTGGCAGGTAGACTCCCAAATATTTTCTAGTGTCTAAATTAACTTTAAGTGGAATTTCTCTTTCTATCTCTTCCTGTTGGGCTTTGTTAATAATACATAAAAATGCCAAGGATTTATGGGGGTTTATTTTATATCATGCAACTTTGCTAAAGTTATTAATTATTTCAAATAGTTTTGTACTTGATTCTCTAAGTGAATCATCATATCATCTGCAAAGAGTAATAACTTAATGTCTTCTTTGCCTATTCTAATTTCTTCAATTTCTTTTCCTTCTCTTATTGCTAAAGCTAATTTTTCTAGTATGAAACTGAATAATATGGGTAATAACAGACATCCTTGTTTCACCCCAGATCTTATTGGGAATGCATCTAGCTTATCCCCATTACATATAATACTTACTGATGTTTCTTAGGTAGATGCTCCTTATGATTCTAAGGAAGACTCCATTCATTCCAGTGTTTTCTAGTGTTTTTAATAGGAATGAGTGTTATATTTTATCAAGAGCTTTTGCTGCATCTATTGAGATAATCATATTTTTTGCAAGTTTGGTTGTTGATATGATCAATTACGTTGATAGTTTAACTAATATTGAACCAGTCTTTCATTCCTGTAATAAATCCTACCTGGTCAAGTATATTATTCTTGTGATAAGTTGCTGTAATCTTTTTGCTAATATCTTATTTAAAATTTTTTCATCAATATTTGTTAGTGTAGCAACAATCTTGCTAGCAGTTAATGTGGCTGTGTAAGACCAATAACACAAGAATACTGAAGGGCTCCTAACACAGGTTCTTTGATTTTCTTTTCTAAGGAAAGCAACTTTAAGGGGTTACCAATCACAGTTTAATCAAACATACATATATCATTCACTTAGTTCAGGGGGAAAAGGTCAGCCCCAAAACTTCAAGGCAAAATAAAACAGAAATTACAAGCATCTACAGACAGACCTTGTTAGATCAAATCACAATTCATAGTTACCAGAGAATCACCACCATCTATATGGGTTACAAAGCCAGGGGGCGGGTTCAACCACTCGCCCAGAGTCTGTCACCCACATTCTATCAGTGAGTGTGCCCTGAAAAGTCAAACATCTACCTCGGATCTTATATACCCATCTCAGGGCCCTGGGGCACTTGATTACCTCAGTGCTAGAAGCACTCAAACAAAGAACAGTGAAAAGTCCCACTTAGGGTGTGGGAAAGTTTCCCACCCCCAGTATCACATCATATACAAGTCAATGACTCCTGATTGCCTCAGTGCTGAGAAACAGCTGAACAACATTCCAAAATAAAGGCAGCAAAAATTTTCCCAGCAATTCAAACAAAGGGGAAACTTGATAGTCTTAGCATGCCAAAAGGGAAGAACAGAGAAAGTCTGATTACCTTAATGCAAGAAAAAGGGGGGGGAGCAGTTCTGTTCCCACGGACTGGAAAGTATTCCTCTTGCTCCATGCCACCCCCAGCTTTAGCAGAAACCAGGCGTCTGGTTGGTCAAGTGAAAGGTTAGACACATGCTTAAATGAGCCATTTGAGAAGGGGATGACATAGGCAGTCAGGGGTTTGCACCTGGCCAATGAAGAGCCTGGCAGGAGATTCAATGTGGGCATCAATAAAAGGACTTGCATCCATGTGAGTCCTTTGTATTTTCTCTTGTACTCTGTTTGGGGGATGTACCCATTTATTCAGACCGAAGAAATGGAAAATATAATTAAAACATTCCTGGCTTCCCCATGAGTATTGTTTATTCCTAGACAATGTAAGTATGTTTCTAACAGTTGGGGGCTTGGCACAGTATAAATATAGCATCAGAAGAAAGAGATTTTGCCCTTGAGAAAGGGCGGTTCCCCCACTGTTTTGCAGTGGGCCCTAGTATCTACAGGTGAAAATTTCCTTCTTCAGACTGCTAATTTCCCGGGAATATTTTTCTGCAATCCTTGGGAACCCAGGAATGTGAGTGAAGGGGGAAAAGTGAAGGAAAATGGCCATAGACAGTGCAAGTCATGTGCCTGAGCAAGGTAGGGAAGTCCTGCTTTGTTACCTCTGGATTCACTTCAAGTTGAGAAATAAGATTTGCATGGAAAAGAGCTCTCAACATATTTGACGTAGGTTGGGAGAATGGATTTCTCCTAATGCTTTGTGGGTTCACCCAGGGAAAGGGATTTGGAAGTTTTGTGGGTGGAAAAACTTCTCCCTCTCAGGGAGAGGTAGATTGATTTGCATTTCAAAACCTTTCACTGTTTCACGGGAAGGAAGTTTGTAGCCTCGAGAGGAGATATGAAGCATGAAATGTGTTATTTTTCATTTAATGCTTGGGATGTGTCTGAATTCAAATTCTAAATTCTTCTTGTGCAATGTCTTGTCTAATGTCTTTTCTTTGTGTTTAAGAGAAGTTTTATGCTTTATGTTCCTGTGGAAGTTTTTAGCACAAGCAACTGATAGGTTCAAAATGTATTAATTAACAAAAGAAAGGCCCTTGAAAGGCTGTGGAGAAAGAAAACAGTTTGGGGGGGGGCAGAGATGGGCTCCTTCAGTATGTGAATTTTTAGTCGTCATACTTTTAAATTTTCAGTTGGAGAAGAAGCCTGGTGAGTACAATTTTTTTTTTCCTTTACTTGAAATGTTTGAGGTAGTTTGTGTCACAATTAAGAAAGAGATTGAAATTGGAGTGAAACTACAGAGGGTAAAATGTTTCAGTAAAGATTGGGAAAGAAGGGGCGCAGCCAAGATGGTGGCTGGTAAGCAGGGAATAGCGTGAGCTCCCTACCGAGACCCTGCAAAAACTTATAAAAAATGGCTCTGAACCAATTCTAGAACGGCAGAACCCACAAAACAGCAGAGGGAAGCAGGGCTCCAGCCCAGGACAGCCTGGATTGTCTCTGGGCGAGGTCTATCCCACACGGAGCTCGGAGCTGGGAGCTGGGAGCTGGGAACGGAGTGGAGCAGAGCCCAGCCTGAGCGGCGTGGACCATCCGGACCAGAAGCCAGGCGGAGGGGGCCCTAGCACCCTGATTCAGTGAGCTGCGGCAGTTATGAGTGAACCCCAAACTGCCCCCTCAAATATTGCCCCGCAGGCAGGGCATAGCTACTACTGCCCTTGTCTGCCCACCAGAAAACCTGGGCATAGTGGCCTCCTCTCCTTTCGTGTGTACTCTCCCTGTGCCAGGGCAGAGCTGCCCTCCCCAAGAGTTGCCCCTGAGCACAGCTGCCTCTGGTCTATTCTCTAACATTCCCCCCACCCCAAATCCCCAGTGTATGGAATTGCGGAGGGTGTCCATGACTGAGCTGGATCCCTCAGTGTCAGGCCTGGTTGTCCCCCGGCTTCATCTCCCTTCTCCAAAACAACCCCAAAATGAAGTTTCCCAGGCCAGGGCTCACTTCCCAATGCCAAGGCCTGGCATGCCCTTCCACCTCCCTCTGGGACAAAGTTGTGTTGATTTTCCTAGTGGGGCGTGTGTGTGTGTGTGTGTGTGTGTGTGTGTGTGTATGTGTGTGTGTGTTTGTTGAGAAGGTAGGGTTGGCAACAGTCCAGTCCTTGGCCCAAGGTTGACCCACCTAGTCCCCTGACCCCAGATGCCCCTCTTGGCTGGCCAGAATGGGGCTCATTACCCACTCCATGCCCATTCATTGCCAGGCTCATCCTCCCAGTGCCAGAGACCAGCTGCCCTGTAGCTCACCCTCTAAAGTAGGGGAGCCCTAGGCCAGGGATGATCCTCCTAGATTAAAGGCCCACCTGCCCCTGGCTCACTGGGTGTCCCTGCCAGGACATCATGGCCCCTTCCTCCCTCCTCCCTGCAGAAGGCTGTCCCTGGCCGGGGGCCACATCACCCACTTACCCCAACCTCATTTGCAGAGCTGAGACAAACTGAGACTCGGGGCAGGTTCAAGTGACCCCTTTCCTTTGTGTTGGTAGCTCCTGAGAAGGACCTTGGGGGGTGTTGTGTATCATCTCTGGGCAGATGAGGGAAAGCCAGGCTGCTCGTGGCAGGAGCTCTTGAAAAGTGTCAGTGTCTGTGTGTGGAGCCAAGCCAGTCCCCAAAGCCTTATCTGGACAGCCTGGAAGATTGTTTTCATCTCTGCCCCTCCAGTCTGGGTTGACAGCTGGCAGCAGATCCAGTGTGCTCCCAGGCCTGAGCCAAAAGGGATCCATCATTTCAGTCAAAGCTGTAACACCAAGAATACAAGCTATAGCTTGTGCAATGGTCACAGACCCTCTAAAATCGAGGCTGGGATATTAGAGATTATTTTGTAGTGTGGACAGACTGGGCAAGCAAGCTGAGATCCCCTACAACCTGGTCTCCTCTGTAATCTGAGGGCTTGAACCCTGGGCTAATTCATCTTCATTACACCAGTTTTCCTAGGGCTGGGACAGCCTCTGCTTGATATGAACCCTCTGTACTTGAAGCCTTTCTTTTACAATCCTTGACAATTGAGAAATCCTTGAGGAGGCATTGAGGTTGGAGCTCAATTGGGGAGGGTGAGGGCCTGCCTTGGAGGTTCTTCCTGGTGATATGGGGGCTCAAGGGAGCTCACCACTTGTCCATTTAGGTGATTGTAAAATGAGTTCCATAATCCTTAATAGTTGTGATGATGACATGAAAAAACTGTCCAGGACTGTTCCTCCTGAAGCACATTGCCTAAGGGTCAGCTTTAGTATCAGCCGGTTAGCTTGGACCAAGACAGAGTTCTTGCATGTTACCCAATCTGCCCTCTAGAACAGATCACAGAATCTGGTATTATTGGGGGGTGGGGACTGTTGGGAACTAAAGACTTAGAAGAGAAAGTGGTCCTTCCTTACCAATCTTAACAGGAGAAAGAAAATGTGTGTTTGTGAAGAAAGCTGAGAACAATCACAAGGCCAGTATCCACACCCCAGCTTCAGTAAAGATGTGCTAAGGGGGAGATGCACAATGGAGACAGTGTGGGGGTGGCCCTTCATCAGGGAAGTCTCCTGCAGGATCCTTTTGAGAGAGGACTCCATGGCCAGGCTGAGCCATGGCTGAAATCAGGCACAAAGCTGCTGGGCTTGGCTCTGATAGGCAGCCATCATCCATGTGCCTTGGAGATGCTTCAGAAGCACTTTTGGGGAGCACCTCTCTGTTGCAGCCCAGCTTCCATTTTGGAGGATTCAGTCTGGGGAGTTTCATCCCTCTCCTTCAAGGTTCCTCCCCCCATCAGTCTCTTCTCTGGGGGTCCCAGAAAATGACTATAAGTCAGTCAGTAAGCATGGCTGCTCATTCCTTTTTCCTCCTTTTGGGAATTTCTACAATTAATCTAGCAGGAAAGACTGATGATGCCCCGACGCAGTGAGCGCCTGATGCGGCGTTACAATGGTGACAATGGAGGCAGTGGCAGCAGCAGCAGCAGCAGCAGCAGCAGCACAGGGAGTTCCCTGGTAGCTGGCCAGCACCCAGCCTTCCAGGACAGTGCCTTCAGGTAAGTTGTGCCAGAGTGAGCCTAAGCTACCTTCCAGACCACAACTGCCCAGTGCAACCAAGGGCCTTGGCAGCTTCCATGTGCACATGTCTTTTTTGGCCCCATCTTTGGTGGAGACATGACTCAACTGCTTGCTTTCCCCACAAATGTGAGAATTTCTTGTCCCCAGCACCATCTCTTCCCCTTCTCCCACAAGCTGGGCTGCTGCTGCTTTCACTCTCTTCGGACAGGGACTAGGGAGGGGCAGCTTTGAATATCCAGAAGGCTGGAAACCCTGAAGTCTGAAGCTGGGCAGGGAATGAATGCCTTCTGCCATGAATCTCTTCACCCTAGCACCAATGCCCATGGTTACTAGGATGAGCTGCAGCACCCAACAAGGGCATAGGAACCCACTGGTGGTGAAGGACTTGTGGGTGAAGAGACAGGTTCAGGAGGCTGTTAATTGCTCTCATACCTCATCATGGTAGTTTAATTTGGAAAGGGGCCTTCCCTGGCCTGTCGTAGCTGTGACTTTGTTCAATGCCACCTCCAACATTCAAAGTTATCCATCAGCTTAAAAAATAAGAACAGGAAAAGAGGGCTTTGGGTATCATTTCTTTTTATCCTGGAAGTCTCTGAGAAAGTCTCTTCCTCCTGGCCTTTCCCCCTCCCTGTCTTTCTCACCCTTTGTCTTTTTGGCCCTCTTTCTCACCTTTGTTCTTCATGCTTGATGCCCCCCAGGACTATGAGGAGGAAGACCAGGCAAGCGAAATGCCTGTCATCAGCCTGTCCCCCGCACGCTGCTTCCAATCCTCATACCACTTACAAGGAATCGGTGGTCAGGCAGGCCTCTGTCAGGGGACCCTGGGCCACCTGGGTGATGAGACGCTCCCTTCTAGTAGAAGAGCTGTACAGCCATTCGTTGTGGAGTGAGAATGGTGAGCTTGGCCCAGAGTTGACAAACCTGAGGGCTTGGGCTGGGAAAAAGATGAGGAGAAGCTCCTCCCTGTCTTCTCAAGATTTCTAGGGAGGCTGGCTGTTGGGGGCGGGAACACTTAGAGCTAGCTTGCTGTAATTGCCATATTAGGATATAAAGTAGGACTCAGCCTGTGATTGGACGATAGAGCTCGCATAGGGAGGGGTAAGGATATAAGAGCACTCGCTTCGGGGAAGTGCGGGGTTCCGGGATGTAGTCATGACGGAATAAAGAGCTCCCTGATTACCTCAGGCGTTCTGTCTGGTTCATCCTCCGCGAGGGTCGTGGAGGCCGGTGGCGCCCCGAAGACTCATCATGCTGCGACTTGGTGAGTGAGAGGACAGGCTAGCAGTGGTGGGGATAATAGTGCGAGAGCTGTAAATAAAGCTCCTCGCAGCTGGCTTTTACCCTTGTCTCTGACATGTGTTGGTCTGCTCCTCCTTGGATCTCTGTTTCCTCATGTGAGACATAAGATTGGATTGGGTTGGGTTGGCTCATGTGGCTGGATCCTCTCACGTTGAAGATCCTTCCATTCTCCTGAAGGCCCTCAGCCCCATAGATGGAACTTTTACAAGTTCCTGAGAGAATAACCCTACATCCTAAGGCAGAAGG
Source organism: Trichosurus vulpecula (assembly GCF_011100635.1). Lineage (NCBI taxonomy): Eukaryota > Metazoa > Chordata > Mammalia > Diprotodontia > Phalangeridae > Trichosurus > Trichosurus vulpecula. Next base: position 81,190,523 of record NC_050574.1, on the reverse strand, counting down.
CCACCTGGTTTTCTATAGCCAATGAGCTAAAAATGGTCTTTCTCTATTGAAATAAAGTTTCATCATTTTGAAAACCATCCTTAGCTCATACAGGAGTAGGATGTGAGCCATATTTTACCCTTGGGCAAAATTCACTCCCTGCCCTAGAGCAGGTGGGATTGGCTTCAGGGCTCCACCCAGCAAAGTGGTGAGATGTCTGAGTTCATCTGAAAAGTTCTGCCAGGCATCCCACCTTTGGCAACTGCTTCTGCTTCAAGCTGAGTGGAGTAACTCTAGGACAGTGTGTGGAGATGAGCTTCTTATGGAAGGATCCCCAAGCACAGTGAGAGAGCCTTGGGAGGATCCAAGAACAGAAGAGCAAGAAGCAGCTGCAGAGTGAGCAGGCTGGGACAAGGCTAACTCTGGGCCAGGATGGGCTTGGAGGGCAAAGTCTTTGAAGCCCTCTGCTGGGACTTTTACAGGGTGGCTCTTTGGCCTGTTGTCCTGGTGGCTCAGCACCAGCTGCTATTACCTGACCACAGCTGCCTCCCTGATGGACATCTTTGTCTTCAACAGGTCAGTGAGGACTCCCTGAGGCCTGCCAGAATCAAAGATCCAATGCCCCAAAGAGCTCCACAGTCCTTGAGGTCAATTTCCCCATAGGCTTTGCCCTGTTGGATTTCAGCTTTTTCAGACTTTTATTCACTGAATCTTATGAGAGAGGGTCAGGGCAGGTTCAGGGGTGTCCTGTAACCTGCTGGTGAGAGTCAGCTACCAATCAGGGCTTGACTGAGTGTGTTGACTTAAAGAAGATGATTGGAGAAGTGGTTTGTGTATGGCTTGCCCTCCTCCAGAGCTACTTGGCACACTCCAGCCCCCATTACTCTTGGCTCTTCAGGGAAGTGAGTTGGTTGTGAGCACTCTCTTCCTGAGTATCTTGGAACAGTTCTCCCCTCAGTAGTTCCTGTCTCTGATATCAACTGAGTCTGGTGGGTTCACCTTGGAGGGGCTGAGTTTCCAGGAACAATCCTTACTTTGGGTTTGGAATCCAGAATTATTTTCCCATTCCTCCAGGTATCCAGGCCATTCTTGTAGTTTCTCTGTGGAGGAGCATGTCCAGGTTTCCAGGCTGCTTCCAGGCCTGGGTCCAAGGGCCTTGAGAGCAGGTGTGGGGAACCTGTAGTCTCCAGGCTACATCTGGCCTTCTGGGTCCTCTGGTGTGGCCTTTTGACTGAGTCCAAATTTTACAGAACAAATTCTTTTATTGAGGGATATATTCTGTGATGTTTGGATTCAGTCAAAGGACTGTACTTGAGGAGCTAGCAGCCCACATGTGGCCTCAAGGTTAGCAGGTTCCCCAGCCCTGCTCCAGATTCTTGGGGCCCCAGGCTAGGCCAAGGGTGACCAGCCAGACTTAGCAGGCCTTCCTCCTGCAGCAATTCCAAGTCCAAATTTACAAGCACTGAAAGGACTTAGGAAAAGAAGACTGTCCAATTCACTAGCATATTCACACATTTCTGATGGAGGTCTGATAGGGAGAAGCCTTCCAGCAAAGCTGTCAAAGGGCACCCTGTCACCATTCATGACAACATTAATGCATTTCCCAAAGGCCAGTTTTCTCTTTCCACTTGACCTCCAGGGCTGTCCATAAAACCCCAGAGCTCCACATCTTGTCTGTGCCTGGATAGGGGCACACCCTTTTGGTTGTTTCATTGCCGGCTCAGGGAGGGTGTCACAGGAGACTGTGGTGGGGAAGGGCAGCTGCTACCATCTCCTCCTTCATTTCATCCCCATGAAATACAGGTGCTTTCCGACTGCGAGGAAGCTGCTCCTGTGCCTTCTATTGCCATTGCTTCTGGTTTCACTGACTTTTGGTGAGGCTTACTGAGTCCCCAGGGCAGCCTGGGAGGGAGGATGGCCCAGGGTTTGATGGCAGGGCCGTGGAAGGAAAGTCTGGAAGATAGAGCTTTGACAGGGAGCCTTTAGGGACCTGGGACAAAAGCCTGGGGAAAAGGGACCCTGGTCTCATATGGGGAAGTTTTCATGCCTAAAATGTGAAAGTTAGGTTTTGTGTCTCCTTCTCCTATTCCATTTCAACACACCTTTTTGTGCTTCTTCTGTATGCAGGCCTCCCTTATGCGGTTGGGGTAGCTGTGAGGCTTCCCAGGGGCATGTTTTATCTGTGCCCTGTGTGTTCACTGACCAGGCACTTGAGGGCGGGGGAGTGGTAGAGGAGCTGAGTCAGTTATCTGGGCAGGACAGAGGCAATGGCAGAACTGGAGGCCTTTGCCCCTTCTCATTGTTGAGAACAGACAGGGTGGTCCTCCCTAGATGATCCCAGAAGGGCTGGACTCTTGCCCAGGAGCCATGACGTCACTCAGTCCATACTGTGAGAAAAAAACCAAGCTCATGAATGATGACACCAGAAGCAGACGGTCACCAGGACCTGTATTCAGGTGGCATCACTTGAGAGCATCTGGTCCTCCTTCAGAAGGGAGAGAGCAGTGTGTAGACTAGGCCTGGGATGAGGAGTCAGGACGTCTTGGTTTATACTCCATGTCCTCACCATCTTATTCTTATGTATCTTTTTTGCCACAATTCGAAATTATATCATGACCTCCTGAGAGGATCATGTGAAAGGGAAACCTTTCCTGTCGGCTCTTGTGGTGGAAGTGGCTCTAGCTATTGCCTTCCATGTCATGGAGCCTGTCAGTCATCTGCTTTTCTTGGACTGGGGTCTGAGCTTGCATAGATGTGACACTGCCAGACTCAGTCCAGATGTAGGTCCTCATCCTGTACTTCTTACCGGTCTGGTGCCTCAGCCTCTGCCTCAATTAGCCTTTGCTCCCATGTGCTAGGTGCTTGGTATTTCTACCTGTGTGGACTGCAGACTTTCCACCCTGCTATGCTCTCCTGGTGGGCAGCAAAGGGAAGCAGCAAGAGTGAGGAGTTACAGGAATCAGGAAAATCTACCCCAAATTTCCAGGTGAGTGCCTGGGATTTTTACCAGGAATGGTTTGCACACCATGGGCAGACACCTTGCTCACAATCAAGTTCATTCCTCTCAACCTACTGTTACTTAGTCAACAAGCTCTTATTAATCATTGGTTATTGTGTGTCAGGCAATATCCTAAGCCACTGGGATTCAAAGAAAGGCCAAACCAAAAAAACAACCTTACAATCCATGCCCTTGAGAACTTCCTAGACTGATGAGGAGACAATTAGGTACAAACAAAATCTAAAAGGACCAATGGGAGCAGAGCAGTAGAGGGCATTGGCTGTGCTGTTTCTTATAGGGTGGCAATACAGACTATTGTCATACCATCCTTGAAGCCTGTCTTGGCCTGGCCGGTTCTGTCAGATGCAGTCCTTGGTAAGGTCAACTCTGCAGAACCATGACACATGGGAGAATGGAGAAGCTGGGTTAGTCATAAAAAGGTGTTTTGTTTTAATTTTTTATTAAAACAATCCGTTTTATTTTCCACTCACCTCCCACCTATTTGGGAAAATGCAAAACAAACCACTTGTAACAGAAGTGCAGCGTCAAGCAAACCAGTCCCTCCTTGGACATATCTAAGAGATGTATGTCTCCTTCTGCTTCTTGAGTCTATTCCCTCAGTGTCAGAAATTGGCTCATTTGCCAGAAGAGTAGTTGATCATCGCATTAATCAGAGTTCCAAAGTCTTTCCAAGTTGTTTGTCTTTATGGTTTGCTTACTCCTCCCTATATCAGTTTATACAAGTTAATAGCAAAAAAATGTGGGACTATTTGGGATTTTTTTGGAGCACTTCTCAGCAGTAAGAAAATCAAGAGTCTTTGATTGAGTCTTGCCTTTGCTTGAATCAAGAGTCTTTGATTGAATCAGGAGTCCTTGCTTGGAAAGAGTATATATACTCCGAGGTTAGCTTTTTTGGGGGGCTCACTCACTGGAAGAATGTTTGTGTAAGTTGGCCAGATGAGACTATGGGTTGCTGTTAAGGAGCCCCCAGCTTTGAAAACCCAGATGTCTGCGCTTCTGTCTCTGGTAACTATGTTTGTATTGCCCTGGTGAGACAGTTAGCAGCCTGTCTATTGTTTTCCATTATCTTCTCTGTTTGTAATTTCTGTTGGTATTTGCTCTGAATTTCAGGGTGCTGACTTTTTCCCCTGAACTCAGTGAATGACATGCATATGCTTAATTCAAGTAAGATTGTTAAGCCATTACAGTTGCTTTCTTTAGAGAAGCAGATCAAAGGACATGTGCTAGCAGCCCTCTTATATGCTGGTGTTATTGGCTTTACACCTCCACAGTAGCTGCAAGGAACACTGTTGTTACAAAATGGGGCAGTTGGCAAGATCTTCAAATTGAAATGAATGTTTGGGGTTTGGGGGTACTGGGATAGAGTTTGGATGTTTCCCAGTTATTGGGTTGCTCTTTCTACTTGTGGTGGCTATGGTTCTGTGGCGCCTCAAAAGTAGAAGCAGCCTGAGGGGAAACAGGCAACTAGCAGTGATGGCAGTGGTTTCCAAGGTGCTTGCAGCAGGGCCCCTGGGAGATCACCTGTGCTTCCTCCTCCCTTCCCCACTAGGCCTCTGGAAGAGACATGTTATAGCCGTGGCTATGGGAGGATAACAAGGAGAGGCTCGGGGCTACTAGGTCTCCCTCAGTCTTTGGACCATCTATGAGCATGATGTGTGTGGTTAGCGTTCTTCCTGTATAATCTGAGTGACCACATGGAGTGGTGGCGTAAAGGACACGGCTTTGGAGAGCAGCAACAACGAGGTGCTGGATGTCCGATGCAGACCGGGGCCCATGATTTTGGAAATACCAGTGTCAGAATTTGAATTGCCTGACATCTTATGTTCACTGCAAGGATTTCTTTTCAACTGGGAGAGGGGGAAAATCAGTGGAATGATTACTCACAGACTCCCCTTGGAGAAGACAAGTCAACCTTAAGACTTGGGTTTTATCACATTTTTAAGGCAACTCGAAAGCCCCAAAGTTCTACTCACAAGGAGCATGAGCATAAGCATAAGTATAAGCAATGAGCATAATAAGCAAACACCATGTTTACAGATGGCCAAGAATGTCTACGAGGAATCCGATAAGATCATTTTGTCCTTGTGACCCCAACACCCAGCACAGGAATTTATCAGTGTTGATTGATTGGAATTGTATGCATTCTGCAAAACAACGTGCAAGAGAAGAAGACACTAATACAATTTGTCAGTAAGAGAGTCCTTAGATACAACATACATGGTCAGCATCACGAAGAAAACAAGAACAGACCATGTTCACAGAATAAGAAATACTGGTTACATAATTCGTCTCAGCATCCAACATCAGATCAGCGACTGGGCCCAACAAAGATCAAAATCAAGAGCAACTTAGAAGAAAGAGGGACAAAATAGGAGTAGGAGACACAGTACAGATCCAACAGCTCCATTTCTTCTTGTTCAGATACGTTAACAAGTCATGCACGGACAAAAGCAACACTGACTCATAGAATGCTTTCCCAAGGATGAGTGACTACTGCCTCAAAACACCACATTTCAGTGAGAAGGCTAGCAAGCCTGGAGGCTGCCTGTGTCAGAGACCAGCTGTTCTTTGCCGAGCAAAGAAGTCATGGCAGCAAAAGGCAAGACTGTGTTTGAGGACAGGCCAGTGGCAAAAGAGAAGAGAGTAGTGAATAAAGAATACAAACAGTGACCTCATGAAACAACAAAGAGCAGGAAGGCACCTCAGTCTCCCTATTCAGCCTAGTCCTGAGAATGGAGGCCCTTGACCTCCTGAGGTAGCCCCTTCCCCTTTTAGTGACTTGCTTTACTAGAAAGTTGTCTTTGCCTCTGATATATGTGTGATTTCTGTCCAGCTGGGTCAAGCAAAACAAGTCTCATCCCCTGTCCACAAAAGTCTGTAAACAGTTTTCATGCTCTCTCATTGTTTTTATGCATTTGCTGATTTGTTTCCAAAAATCTTCTTGATATCTTTTGTTTTTAGCTAAACTACCTTTCCCATTGTAGCTTTTCTCCTCAGAGAGAGATGCAGGTAATTTGGAAAATACCTGAAAACTTCTGGTGATCTATTAGTGAAAATAACTAAGAGTTTGATATATCTTTATACATATATATGTATGTATGATATGCATTTATATATGTATATGGATATATTTTGTGTATATATGTACATATATATCTATGTTTCTATCTATATATCTATATCTATATATATCTACATATTTATAGATAAATATATTTAGGTGATTTTAAAGTCTTGTTTCTAGCTTTTGCTTGTATGTCACCCACCTTTCTCAATATATCCTTCCCATCTCTCCCTCCCACAGAGCCATTTCTTAAACAAAAGGATAAAAAAAGAAGGGAAGGTCTCAGTGGCCCGGGTGAATTACATAGAGGGACGAGGGAGCAATCTTTCGGTGGTTCCCAGAGATGAGGTCAGGAACTATGTTCCCCCTACCCCGGTTTGTGTATGACCGCCCTTTATGTTTCTTTTGACTAACCTCTCAGGCCCGATCTTGAATTGTAATGCCACAGTGTTGGAATGGAACCACCTAGTAACTTAGAAATACAGAAAAGCGTGGTACAATGGTTTCAGAGGGTGAAGAATTGGTTTGCAACCTGGGGAGGCCTAGGGGCCTCTACGGCCCTTTTCATTAAAGGCTATTATGGCCATGGAAGTTGAGGGAGACCCACAGGTTTGGCTCGCCGCCATGGAAGACATGTAACACCTTGGGGTAAGACGAGGCGTGCCCAGAGACGGGCAACTTCCCCGTGCCCGGCCACCTAAGACAGGCCCCGAAGGTGTTGGGTGCCTAGGACGGGTAAGGCTTAGGGTATTAGGGGACGACCTAAGACAGGGCACCTCGCACCCAGCGATGCCTGGGTCTCATTTATCCTGCTAAAGCTATCTGCAAGGCTGTACCAGGTTGTTTCACCTTGTAAAAACAAAAAGGGGGAGATGTTGGGGGCGGGAACACTTAGAGCTAGCTTGCTGTAATTGCCATATTAGGATATAAAGTAGGACTCAGCCTGTGATTGGACGATAGAGCTCGCATAGGGAGGGGTAAAGCTATAAGAGCACTCGCTTCGGGGAAGTGCGGCGTTCCGGGATGTAGTCGCGACGGAATAAAGAGCTCCCTGATTACCTCAGGTGTTCTGTCTGGTTCTTCCTCCACGAGGGTCGTGGAGGCCGGTGGCGCCCCGAAGACTCATCATGCTGCGACTTGGTGAGTGAGAGGACGGGCTAGCAGTGGTGGGGACAGTAGTGCGAGTCCTGTAGATAGAGCACTCCGCAGGTGGCGCCCAACGTGGGGCCAGGCCTTCTGCTAGGGACCATCTGAGATCGCTGGTCGGACTCTCCAGACAGCTCCAACTTTGAAAGGTTGGAAAGATGGGAGGGAAGAGTAGTATTCCCGCATTTTTGCCTGAGGAGAAGGGAGTCGTGGCCGCGCAGTTATACAAGCTCTGCGCTGACTCCGATAGCCAGGAGGAGGAGGGGGCCGAACCACCCCCAGTGTATCCGTGGGAGGACCTTAGACGGGCAAGGCAATTTCAGGAGGAATCTGATGGGGAAGAGACCAGAGCCCGTACCACCTTCTCATTGAAGACAAAGAACAGGAAGGGAGGCGGCTATGGCGCAGTAGAAAACTCACGGGAGGAAGCGATAGGCCCTGCAGGGGGCGGGGGTCGAGACGCCTCCGCAAACAGTACGGAAGAAGCCGGAACTGGGTGGTACCAGAAACACCGTGGCGGTGGTTGTGGCGCAGTCAGAAATTCGATAGAGGAAGTAAGAGAGGCAGGAAGGGAGGGGCGGAGTGTGGCCAGCCCCACGCCTCCACAAACTTGGCTGGCTTATCAGGAGCCGAGAGCAGAAAAACCCGTTTGTAGCCTGGCGGCTTTTCAAAGGGGCCCAAAGAAACCTTGCACATCTGGGTTACTTGCCGCCAGTGCATCCCATGCTATGGAAAAGGGAGAGGAGATTGATTGGGGCGAATGGGGGCTTTATCCCTTATTTACTGACCCCCTTACAGGTACCCAGTGATATGGCCCCGTTCCCTTTAAAATGCTAAAAGAGTTGAAGGAAGCTATAGCTAAATATGGTCCGGCTTCCCCATATGTGAAAAGATTGATGCAAAACCTGTTTGTCACTCACCCCTGGACACCGGCGGATTTTGATGAAGTTGCGGCCGCTTGCCTTGACCCATCTACTTACATGGCATTCAAGGCTCAGGCCCGTAGAGAGGCTACGAAATTGGCCAAAGCTAGAGGGTACCACCCCCTGGATCAGGTAATTAACCTTCTATGTGGCACAGGGGATCATGCAGATGTCACTATTCAAGCTCAATATGGACAACTAGAACTGGAGGCAGTGAAAGAAATTCATGTAAGTGCTTGGGATAAAGTAGGAGCTATGAAAGGGGGAAAGGTCACGCAGAAGCTAGTGGGGTTACGACAGCGTGTTGACCAATCACCGCTGTCCTTTATAAATGAGGTTAAAGAGACGGTCACACGTATTATGGGCGAGACCCCGGGTACGGATCTTTTAATGCGACAGCTAGTGAGGGAAGGGCTCCGCCCTCGAGCGGCTTCTGCTATCAGCAGCCTCCCCTCTGATGCCTCCATGGAAGAGATGGTTGACAAATTGATGGATTTACCCCGGGAGGACTCTGTCCAGGCACTGGTCACAGCCATGGAGGATAGGGAGGATAAACTCATAGCCGCCCTCCAGAGAATGCAGGTTTCCTCCAAAGGAAAATCAGTCTGCTTTAACTGCGGTAAGCCTGGCCACTTTAAAGCTCAGTGTAGAGTCGGAGCCAGTCCCTCAGTCCCCACGTGTTTTTGTTGTGGTAAACCCGGCCACGTAGCTAAATTTTGCAGGAGCAAAGCGAAGCAGGGAAAAGGGAAGGGGGGGAGCCCGGCCGCAGGACTCCCCCAAAGCCAGTGAGCGGCAAGGACCATTACCTGACAACCCCTGTGAGAGCATGGGCAGTCAGCGAGGAAGCAGCTTTCAGAGTGGGTCCCTGGGAAACTATGGCCATTCCTTCCCACATAACTAACTTCCCTGCATTGATTACTGGCCCAGAGGGTTATACAGACTTTATAACCCATACCCAGGTAGTTGAGGATCCTGAAGAGGACCCGGCCTCCATCACAATAACTAACCCGCACCCCTATCCCATATCCATCAGGAAGAATCAGGAAATTGGGAAGGCCTATCTATATCTGTATATATCTATATATTTATAGATAAATATATTTAGGTGATTTTAAAGTCTTGTTTCTAGCTTTTGCTTGTATGTCACCCACCTTTCTCAATATGTCCTTCCCATCTCTCCCTCCCACAGAGCCATTTCTTAAACAAAAGGATAAAAAAAAGAAGGGAAGGAAACAGTTCAGCAAAACCAACCAACTTACCCCCCAAGTCCAGCATTACATGCAGGATCCATCCCAGTAGTATCCCACCCCTGCAAAGAAGGGAAGGGAAGAATAAACTCACTGGTCATCTTTGGGCTCACACTTCAGCCTGATCTTTTCACAACATTCCGTTTCAGTTGGTCGTTGTTCTTTCTATTTCCATGGCTGTCTGTGGTGCTTGTTTATCATTCATTGATTTCACTTTCTCCCAGTTCATCTAAGTCTTCTCATGTTTAGCTTTATTCATCGGAGTCACGGTTTCCTACCATTGTATTATTTCATTGTTTCCATAAAGCTCCCTCCTCCTCTAAGGGTATCTACTTTGTTTCCGGTTCTTTGCTACCAAAGTACTTTTTGGGTAGTTTGTTTGGTATGGCACTGAATAAGTAAGTCAATGTAGGTAATATTGTCACTTTTATTCTATTGGCTTGATGTACCCATGAGCAATGAATATGTCTCCAATTGTTGAGATTGCTCTCTGTGAAGATTGTTTTGTAATTGTGTTCCTGCGCATGTCTTGGCAAGTAAACTCCCAGGTATTGTATACTGCCCACAGTTATTTTCGACGGAATTTCTCTTTCTAGCTCTTTCTGCTGGACTTTGTTGTTGATATATAGGAATGCTAATGTTTTTACGCATTTATTTTTTATACCACAACTTTGTTGAAGTAATGGTTTTAACTGGTTTTTAATTGACTCACTAGGCTTCTCTAGGTGAAGCATCATCTCGTACAAAAAGGGATAGTTTTGTTTCCTCCTTGCATGTTTTATCCCTTCAGTTTCTTTTTCTTGTCTTATTGCTATATCTAGGAATTGCTATAGTTAGTACAATATTGAATATTTAAGTGGTAAGGGACAGGCTTGCTTCACCCTGATCTTATTGGAAAGGCATCTAGCTTATCCCCATTACACATCATGGTTTTAGCTAGATGATACCTAACATTTTACGAATGACTCCATTCATTGCTGCACTTTCTAGTGTTTTTGACATGAATGGGTGTGGTATTTTGCAACAGCTTTTTTTACATCTGTTGAGATCATAAAAATTTTGTTCTTTTTGTTATTGATATAGTCAATTATGTTTATAGTTTTCCTCGTAATTGTCCCAGCCCTAAGTTTCTGGTATAAATCTATCCTGGTCACAGTAAATGATCCTTCTGATATATTCCTGTAATCTCCTTTCTATAATTCAAGTTTTTTTCATTAATACTCATTAGTAAAATTGATCTATAGTTTTCTTTCTCTGAGAGTGTTGACTCCCTTTGGTTTGGGTATCAAGACCATACTTGTGTCATAGAATGAATTTGCTAAGATTTTATGTACCTATTTTTTCAAACAGTTTATGCAATATTTTAATGAATTATTCTTTAAATAGGTGAAGGTATTTGT
>NC_050574.1:80705675-80892477 GCF_011100635.1 Trichosurus vulpecula | reverse complement strand
TCACCAATTTAACTAGTCATGAGTTTTTTCTTAAGGAGATCCTTTATAGCATGTTCCTTTTCTTTTTCTAAGATGGGGATATTTATGTGTTCTGCTTCCTCTTTTGTTGACGAGGAATATTTATGTTTGTAAATATAAATTTCATTTAGCTTTTCAGTTTCATTATTTTCACAAAGTGGAGCAAAATAGCTTTAAATAATTACATTTATATCATCTTTGTTGGTTGTGAATTCACTTTTTTGATACTAATAATTTGGTTTTCTTCCTTTTTATAACAATAAATTGTCCAAGGATTATTCATTCATTCATTCCTTTCTTCATTCATCCATTTATTTATTTATTCATTATTTATTTATTTATTTACTTTTAAGGCTTATAATTTTATTTATTAGTTCAGTGTGGTTTCTTTTTTCTTTCAATTTTGTTAATCTTCCCTTTGATTCAGGATTTCAATGCTGGTGTTTAAGTGGAAAGGGAATAATTTGTTGGTTTTCCAATTTTTTGAGTTGCATGCCTAATTCTTTAATCAGTTTTTCTCTCTCCTTTACTGATCCAAGCATTTCAAGATAGACATTTTCTGCTCAGTGCTGCATTGGCTACATCCCTAAAATTTGGTTATGTCATTGTTGTCATTATCTGTAATGAAATTATTGATCATTCCTGTGATTTGTTCTTTGACCTTTCCATTCTTTAGGATCCATTCTTGAAGATCCATTCTTTTGCCCCAACTCCTTCTCTGTTTGTGTATCATTCTGTTTCAAGTGTACTTCTTGTAAAGACCATATTGTTAGATTCTGATTTCTAATCCATTCTACTCTACTCTTTCATTCTTTCATCCCATTCACATTCACAGTTATGATCCCTAAATGTATATTTTGCTCCATCCTATTCTTTTGCACTTATTCTTTCCTTTTTGACCCTGACCCCTCTTCTTGCCCTTTTGCTTCTGACCATTGCCTCCCTTAATCTACCCTCTCTCTCATTCTTCCCTCCCGCTCACCATTCTCTTAACTGCTTTTCCACTTACTTTCCTTTGGGCAAGATGAATTTCCATATATAATTGTATGTGCATGTGTATTCTTACCTCCTTCAACCAGTTCAGATGAGAATAAGGTTCGAGTGTTGCCTGTTCCTCTCTTCTCCATTGTATAATCTCTTCCTTATGGATGGGATCAGTTTCCCCATTCTTTCTCTGCTTCCCCCTCTTCCAGTACATTTCTCTGCCTCGCCCTTCCACTCTTTGGAGATCATCACAACAGAATAGAATCATTCTTGGACTGCTATCTAATTAGATTCCCTCAAAGGCCCCTGGTCATCATGAAATTCTGAAGGGGTTCCATCTATCATCTAGCCACACAAGAGACTCAGACAATTTACCCTTGTTGATTGCCTTGTCATTCCTCATTCCTGTTGACCTTATTATGCTTCTCTTGAGTTCTGTGTTTGAATGTCAGATTTTCTATTTCTCTCTGGTGACTGTGAAGGAGAAGAATGGGACTTAAGAGCTACGTTTGAAACTTTCTTCAAGGGACCAAGAAATAACCTTACCACTCTGGAGAAAGTGGTTGATGCCTACTCCTAGCTGAGCTTGGACCTTTCTCAGGTGCCTCCTCTTGGTGTCATGGTAGGACAGGAGGCCAGTCTCGGAAAGGTCTAACCTGGACCCAAGATCAAGATTTCTAGAGCCCAACAGTTTGTAGAGAATAGGATTCTCCTCAGAAGACAGAGGGCCTACCCAGAGAAGACCACAAGTCCCCAGAATGAGGAGCTGATATTTTTATCGGTCTCAATGTAGCCTCATTTTCCTTACAGGAGCTAGAAACATGGATGCTCCAGCTCAAGTTGGAGTGGCAGAGGTAAGGTTCCAAAGTGACTCCCAAAGTGAAAGGGACGGAATGAGGGCTAGTAAGCTAGAGCAGAGAAGTTAAAAGTGAGATTGTGGGTGGGGGTAAGGGGTGGGGGAGTGGGGGTGGTCAGTGGAGCTAGAATACTTGGGTTAGCATGTCCATAAGGTCAATCAGAGATGGTGAGGTCTTCAAAGAGCAGATGAAGGTACTGAGGCCTGGGAGGGAAATGACCTGCTCAGGGTGACCCAGGGAGTAAAAGGGAAGACTTGAAGCCAGGTCTCTGGCTCTGTTCTTTCCATTGGATGGTGGTTTTCTTCAAGTGAGCTTGTTCCATTTGCTGGCCTCTGCTTGAAGCCATTCTCCATGACTATCCAGTGGTTGACCTTGACCTTTCCTTTTGTCACTGGCTAGTTTGGCTCAAGAAGCTGTCCAGGAAAACATTGTAAAGGAGATGGGTCCACTGCAGGCCCAGCTGGCTGGCATGAGGCAGGAGCTGGTGGCCTTGAGCCAGAGACAGGCTGCAGTAGCAGAGCAAAAACACCTTTGGCAAGAGAAGATGGCAGCCCTGAGAAGTGACGTGAGTCCCCCCGGTTCCCTGGTTGGGCCACCCATGCCCCTCAATCCAAAATGGGCTGCTGCCGCCTGGGTATCTACCCAGGGAGGTTGAACCTTCTAAGGTGTCCACTGGGTGCTTCTCCAGGATTGGGCCTGTTGGCTGGACTTTGTGACATGGAGGGATCATTTCTCATCTGTCAAATGGGACAAGAACAAGCCCCCGAGGGACCAATGAGATCCTGTTTGCAGACCCCAAAGCAGTGGAGAAATGCCAGTTAGTTGGTTCACAATCTTGCCTTCACTGGCACCAGGCAGGCACATGCAGGCCCTGAGCTCTCAAAGTCTCTCTAGACACCCCAAGGCCCCTGTTGAGGCCCTCTTCCTTCCTCACCTCTGCTGTTTCTCAGGTGTTTGCTGAGCTCTCTCCTCTGCTGGGTTCTAGGTGGAGTCTCATTTCTCAGCCTGGATCAATCAGTTTCTTGTTGGAGACAAGAGCACTCAGTCAGGGTTCCTTCAGGTAGAGGAGGTGCAGGCCCAGCTTCGGGACCTGGAGCAGAGAATCCTTACTCAAGTGGCGGAGGGGCAGGTCAAGTTTGCCAGCAAAGCTGCTGCCAGCCTGAGGCTGAGCCTTCTCAAGGAAGGATTGAGAGGCATGACAGAGGAGGTGAGAGATGTGCCCCACTCCCTGAGCTGCTGGTGGGAAGCCCAGGTTTGTCCTGTGAGGAGACTCCCGGGAGGGAGGGGGAAGCCCTGGCCCAGCAGGTAGCATGCTTGCCCCTCCCCCACAAGGAGTGGACAGGTCCTGCAGGCGGTCAGGCCCATAAGTCCATGCCTGTGTTTTAGGAAGTGCGCCAGATGGTGAAACAGGCTCTACAGCTGTATAGTGAAGACCGCATTGGGCTGGTGGATTATGCCCTCGAATCCTCAGGTAGGCAGCCTGCAGAAAGCTGGAGGGCTTGAGACATGAGGTTTTAGAAAATTGGGAGGCAATTCTAGGACAGGAGGAATGGAAAATTGGGGATACCCCTTATGGGACAGGGTGGTTAGGAGGACTGATTCCCCTGCAGTGCCCTGTAGCCTTGAGAGCTGCCCTAGGCTATCCTGCCAGCCTGAGGCTTCTACCTCTTCCCCTCTCCTCTTCTCTTTGTTGCTCTTTCAGGTGCCAGCATCATCAGCAGCCACTGCTCAGCCACCTATGACACCAGGATAGCTGTTCTAAGTCTCTTTGGTATCCCCTTGTGGTATTATGCCCCCTCCCCAAGAGCCATCCTCCAGGTAGGGCAGAAAAAAGGTTCCCCAGCTTGCCTCTCTTAGCCTGCCATGTCCTGCCCTCCTCTGTGGGGGTTGGGCTCTCCAGGCCAAGGGGCCCCACGATCAGGAGCTGTTCTCTCCGCTGCCTGCCTTTCACCTGATTTGCCTTCTTCCCACAGCCAGATGTCTACCCTGGCAACTGCTGGGCATTCCGGGGCCCGCAGGGCTTTGTCGGTATTCGATTGTCTGCCAGCATCCACCTCACTGCTGTCACCTTGGAGCACGTGCCCAAAGCCCTGTCCCCCATCAGCAACATCCCCAGTGCCCCCAAAGACTTTGTCGTTTTGGTGAGTATCAGAGCCTGGCAGCTCTTTCTAGAAAGGCTGAAAGCCGTTTCTTAACAGCAGCATTGTGAGGTGAGGAATGGAAGGATGTGCCCATTTTACAGACAGGACCTTGAAGCTGGGCTCCCGACTCCAGAGCCAATCCTTCCACCTCTCTTCCTAGAGAGCAGCCAGGAGAGGACAAGGAGAGTAGTAATAAGAGCCAAGATTTTGATGCTGCCTCAGGGTCCTTTTCTACAGCATTGCCTCTATGGCAGGTGTCCCATGGGGGAGCTGGGGTGGGGATGGTGAGTGCAATTCCCTAAGTAGTCACTTCTTCAGGGCAGAGATGAAATGTCCTTGGAAAAAGGATTTGGGGCCAAAAGATGGAGCCAGAAGAGAAGGTGAAGCAGGTAGGGGAGGGGCAAGCTACCGGAGCTAAAACCTGACACAGATGAAGAAACTGAGACACTCACAGTGAAATGGTTTGTCCCAAGGCATGCAGCAGCTTAGGAGAAGAGACAGAGAAGGAGGCCAGGGACTTGAGGGGGAAGGCATCTTTCTATTGAATTAGTAAGAGAGATGCTAGGAGTTGAGGGGACCAAGCAAGGAGCCATCACAGTAGCTTCAATTTTCTCTCCTTTACTCTCTCCAGTGTATCCTTCTGCCTCTTCCTCCTGCAAAGCCCTCAACCCCTCCTCCTCCCCTTCCTCCCAAAAGGCCTCCTCAGTCATCTCTGCCTTCTCCTCCTCCTCAGCCCCCTCTTCTCCTTCCTCCCCCTCCTCCCATACTTCCTCCTTGTCCCCCTCTGCCTCCTCGGTCTCCTCTGCCACCTCTCCCTCAGCCCCCTCCTCTCCTTCTCCCTTTGCCCCCTCCTCCTCATCCCCCTCCACCAATGCCTCCCCCTCCTTTGCCTCCCTGGATTTGATCTGATTCCTGTCCTAAGAGCCAGATCTTTTCTCCAACCCACTCCAGTCTGTCTGTCTGACCATTCATCCATCCATTCATCCATCCATCCATCCATCCATCTATTCATCCATCCGTCCATCCCTCCATCCATTCATCCATCCATCCATCCCTCCATCTATCCCTTCCCTTTGCTTTTCTTTCTTTTCAGGGACTAAATGAAAATTCGCAGTCGGAGGGTGTGGCACTTGGCCACTTCACCTATGATAATGCTGGGGAGTCCATTCAGACCTTCCACATTCAGGTATGGAGGGCTGGCTGCATAGCAGTTGGCCAGTGACCCAGACAGGCTGGTGATCTCGAGGGCTGGATTACTAGCCAGGGGGATGCTGTGGCTTTGCAAGCAGCTTTGGTGGAAGCCAGGACCTCGTGGGTCTGACAGGAACCTGATGGATAAGCTTGTGGCTTCATTCAGTTTCTTAAGAACTCCTGGGGCAGAAGGGCTCTGGGGTCAGAACATCCAGCAGGGGATCTCGGGCCTTTCTGACCCCGCTCTTCTCTTCCCACAGGATAATGACACAAGGCCGTATCGCCTGGTCGAACTTAGAATCCTGAGCAACTGGGGTCACCCTGAATATACTTGTGTTTACCGCTTCAGGGTCCATGGGCAGCCTGCCAACTAGCCCTTCCCCCTGGGGCCCTTCACCCCTTCCCCCTGGTTGTTGGTATGGTGGGCAGGGGACTGTCCAGGATCTTGACCACAGGGCCTTTCTCTGGCCCTGTGCAGGGTTTGCATTGAGCTGATGCTACTCTCTCTTCCTGGGATGGAACTGCCCAGTCCCAGGTGCCTCTATAGGGAAACAGTGCATCAGAGGCTCATCAGGCTTTTCTTATGGGCTCTGACTCTATTTCCTTTGGGGTTTGGTTAGTACATGGGCAGCTGTTATGTTTATTTAGATAGAGTTGTGGTGGGGGTAACTTGTTAGAGTTGAGGCTGGGATGGGAGGGGAAGGGCAAATTCGTTAGCCCTGAAGGCTGATTTCATTATGTATATAGATCCATTTTTATCTTTCTACACAGACATATTTCATGGTTTTTTAATTATCAGATAGTAAACTTAAGGGCTTCATTTCTGGCTGGCTCCCCTGGAGTCCAGGGTGTTATCTACTCCTGCCCCTAACGGGAGGTGGGCAGGCTGTCAAGCACTGATCCTCACAGTGGCATTAGTGTCCTTTCTGCCTCTTACCATCAGGAGGGGAGGCAGGGCTGGTTACTGGTCCCCGAACACAGTAGCAGTGCCCACTCTTCTGGAGGTTTCATGGACCAGCAGCAGTCAGTGCAGGCCTGACCCTAGCTGCCCCTCAGCAGCCTGCTCCCTCTGCCCCTTTTGCTCCTTCCCCAGGAAGCTGGCATCTGAACAGCCATACATAGGAGCCTACAGATGGGGGCTTAACTCTTCCCAATCAAAAAAGCTACCGTTATATTCTTTAGCTTTACTTTGTTATCGACAGATTCCAATTTATGCTAATGCAAAAATAAATTTTCTGTTGGATCTGTGGTTTCTTCTTGTCTGCCTGTCACACAGAGTTTCCTCTTGTGACCACCTTGGAGTGGTGTGGGAAAAGGAGGCAGGATTCTGGTGGAAATCCACTATTCAAAGGTGGCTTCCGTTCTGCTGAGTGAGGCCTGGAAGGAAGTGCCCTGGGCAGCAGAAGGAGCCAGAGGCAGAAGGAACTCCATGTACAGAAAAGAGAAATGGAAAGAGGCCTCTAGGACACTCTGGTTTTCCTTTCACCCCATCTAGACTTAGCACAAATAGGACTGTGATACCCCAAGGTCCCCCCAGCACTCACCTATGTTTCTGAGTCAAAACCTCTCTCAACTTCCAACCCAGATGAAAAGATGTCTTCTTGCCCCTCAGACACTCCATCTAGCATCAACTGCAAATGAATTGAGGGTAAATGCAGTACTTTGGGATGAGAGGTTGAGCTTAGTGGAAATGCCCTGAAAAATAAACAAGTATGTCCCAAGCATGCCAGTGGAGCTTGTCCCACACCCAGTTTGAGCATCTCTGAGGCACAACAGGCCCTCTTGAACTTCAGAGGGCCTGTCCCTCTCCCTCTCTTAGCACCCAGAATTTCCAGGTGCTGGAAACTTCCCCACCCTTGGAATAAGCTCCAGGTGAACTCCAGTAGCAGTTCCAATGGGCAAAGTCTGCAGGATAGAAGGTCAGTAAGGTCTAAAGGGCAGTGGGAGCAGCTGTTCCACCTACTTGAGTAGGCAACCCACAGGGGACTTTATAAACATGATTGCAAGCAAGCTAAGGCCCCGACTCTAGGCCAGAATGAAAAGGGGAAGAGAGATTTCTCCAGAATCCCCAAAGCTAACTGCAAGAGACAAGCCACAGCCAAGGATTGGAGGGTGGGCTTCTTCTGGAGCAGCTGAGCCATGGGGAGGAGAAAGGAAGAAGAGAGACTGTCTCTGAAGGGAAAAACTGGCAGCCATGGTGGCAGGTTGAGGGGTGGGCATGAGGGCAATCAGAAGCCCTCCAATTCCCTCCAAGCCCTACTGATTCAAAGTTAAGCACTTTGGACCTTCCTTTTTCAAGGGAAGGGGGGACTAGAAAGAGCTAAAGAAGTAAAAGGGAGGAGACTGTCCCTTCCGTTCTTACTCCCATTTAAAAGAGTGGAAGGAAAGGGTTGGAGAGCCCTGCTTTGGTGGCCACCTGAGGGAGTTTTCACAACACATGGGCCATTCTTGCTTCCTAACTCTGAAGAGAAGGCATGTCTTTCCACCTCCCTCTGGGAGACAATCATGTTGATTTTCCAAATGGTGTGTGTGTGTGTGTGTGTGTGTGTGTGTATACACATATGTGTTTGGGGGGAGGGAGGACTGGCAACAGTCCTGTGCCCAAGGCAGACCCACCTAGTCCCCTGCCCCGAGATGCCCTTTTGGAAGGCCACACAGAGGATCATCACCCATTCCATGCCCAGTCTTGGCCGGTTTCATCCTCCAAGTGCCAGATCCCAGCTGCCCTCGAACACACGCTCTAACGTGGGGCACCCCCAGCTCAAGAATGATGTTACCAGGATGAAGGTCTGGCTGCGCCTGGCCCCAACTCCTGTCCCGCTTTCCATGTCCCCTCTTGCACACGTCCTGAGTCCCCTCCCCACACCCAACTCCAGCATTTGCCCCGCATTCCCCCTGGTTCCCCTGGTATCCACTAAGAATGCAGACAAGGACACTCTAATGGAAATGGACATGGTCACAGATATGGTGGGCAGGGTAGGGAAAGAGCCTTTTCTACACATGTAGGGGTAGCCCTGCCAAGCCAGGGGCTGGTCAGGAGAGGAGGAGAGGCAGGGTCCAAAGCACTGGGCATGGGCATGGTGCCTTCCTCAGTGGGAGGGCACAGTAGTTGCCTGCCCTCTCATCTGCGCCCCCCCCCCTGTGCCAAGGCATATTTGTACCCTCAAGAACTGCTCCCCTAGGCAGGGAATAGGGGCCACTTCCCTTGTCTGCCTTCCAAAAAACATGAACACCCTGGCTGCCTCTCCTCTTGTCTGTATTCTCCCTGTGCTAAGGCAGTGCTGCCCTCCACAAGAGTTGCCCCTGGGCACAGCTGCCTCTGGTTCATCCTCTAAGTTTTCCCCTCAAAATCCCCAGTGTAAAAATGGGGGGTGTTTATGACTTAGTTTAGTCCCTCAGTGCCAGGCCTGGATGGCTGGGGGACTTTGTCTCCTTTCCCACAAACAGCCCCAAAATGGAGTTCCCCAGGCTAGGGCTCACTTCCCAATGCCAGGGCTTGGCAGGCCCTTCCACCTCTGTTTGGCACAAAGCTGTTTTGATTTTTCTAGTGGGGTGTGTGTGTGGGGGGGGGGAGAAGGTAAGGCTGTCAATAGTCCTGGGCCCAGGGTTAGTCCACCTAGAACTCTGGTCCCAGATGCCCCTTTTGGCTAGCCAGTCTGGGGCTCATCAACCACTCTATGCCTGGTCTTTGTCAGGCTCATTCTCCCAGTGCCAGAGCCCAGCTGTCCTCTAACTCACCCTGTAATGTGGGGCAGCCTGAGTCCATGGATGATCCTCCCAGTTTAAAGGCCCAGCTGTCCTTGGCTCACTGGGTGTCCCTGCCAGGACATCATGGCCCCTTCCTTCCTCCTCCCTGCAGAGGAGCCTCCGTGGCCAGAGGCCACATCTCCCACTACCCCAACCTCATTTTCAGAGTTTAACCAAACTGAGACTTGGGGCAAGTGCAAGTGACCCCTTTTCTTTGGGTTGGTGGCCCCTGAAAAGGACCTTAAGGGGTGTTGTGGGTGTTGTGGGTCATCCCTGGGCAGATGAGGGAAAGCCAGGCTGCTTGGAGCCAAGCCAGTCCCCCAAGCCTTTTCTGGGAATCCTGGAAGATTCTGTTCATCTCTTCCCCTTCAAATTGGGTTGAAAGCTGGGAACACATCCAGTGTGCTCCCAAGCCTGAGGTAACAGGGATCCATCATTTCATTCAAAGCAGTAACATCAAGAATACAGGTTATGGCAAAGGTCATAGATCTTTCAAAATGGAGATTTGGTTATTAGAGATGGTTTTGTGATGTGGACAGACTATGGAACCAAGGTGAGAACCCCTACAACCTAGTCTCCTCTGTATTCTGAGTTAGGGCTTGAACCCTGGGCTAATTCAACTTCATTACAACAGTTTCTCCTAAGGCTGTGATAGCCTCCCCTTTGTATCAGCCCTTTGTACTTGAAGCCTTTCTTATACTCTCCTTCATAATTGAGAAATCCCTGAGGAGGCATTGTGGTTGGAGCTAAATGATCAGGGAGGGGAAGGCCCGTGGCTTGCCTTGGAGGCTTTTCCTGTGTTTCCCATGTATAAGATGCACCTTAATTTGGGTCCTGAAATTTGAAAAAAAATGTACTACATAAAGTTATTGAACTCAAATTTTATTCATCTGGTCATAGCTTTCAGGCATCTTTTGGGCAAGTCTGGTACATGTATGCATGCTTAGTCAATTTTGTTTCATGAACCTGAACCACCAATTGTCTCCTCCTTTGAAATCAGTAACTTCTTTTTCATCAGCAATTCTTCTTGCCTCATGCTGAACCATCTTTGTGGACACAGGAATTCCAATTGCTCTTTGCTCTTCAATTCATATCTTCAATTCCCTCTCTAAATCAGGCCATTTTGCTGACTTGCATCTCACACCCTTCTTCTGTCATGGTATTTTCAGTAGAGTTTCTTTTTCCCATAGCCAGTCTCAGGTTTTCTCAGTTGGAGGAGGAACAAACTTACATTCAGCAGCACGATTTCCTCTCACTTTTACAAACTGAATCACTTCCAACTTGAATGGAAGACAATGTGAAATATCTCATTGGAAAAACCACTGACCTGGAAAATAGATCCAGGAGAGATCATTTAAAAATTATTGGACTACCTGAAAGTCATGACACAAAAAGGGCCTAGATATCATCTTTCAAGAAATTATCAAGGAGAACTGCCCTGATATTCTAGAGCCACAGGGCAAAATAGAAATTGAAAGAATCCACGGATCGACTCCTCAAATAGATCCTAAAAAGAAATATCCTAGGAATGTTGTCGCCAAATTCTAGAGCTCCCAGATCAAGGAGAAAATATTGCAAGCAGCCAGAAAGAAATAATTTGAGTATTGTGGAAACACAATCAGAATACGATATTTCAGGGGTCAATGGAGCTAGGATTAAAACCAAGAATCACCTAGCCAGCAAAACTGAGTATCATGCTCCAAGGCAAAATACAGATTTTCATTAAAATAGAGGACTTTCAAGCTTTTTCAGTGAAAAGACCAGAGCCGAATAGAAAATTTGACTTTCAAACAGAAGAATCAAGAGAAGCATGAAAAGGAAATCAAGAAAAAGAACAAGAAAAAGAAATTGGAAGGGACTTACTAAAGTTGAACTATTCTGTTTACATTCCTACATGGAAAGATGATGTGTATGATTCATGAGACCTCAGTATGGGGGTAGCTGAAGGGAATATGCATATATATATAGATATAGATATATATATATATATATATATATATATGTTTATGTATATAAATGCATATGTGAGTGTGTATGTACGTATATATATGAGTATATATCTATATCTATAGCTATATCAGTCTCTCTCTCTCTATATATATATATAGAGAGAGAGAGAGAGACAGGGCACAGAGTGAGTTGAAGATGAAAGGAAGATATCAAAAAGAAATAAAATCAAATTAAGGGATGAAAGAGGAATATATTGGGAGAGGGAGATAGGGAGAGGTAGAATGGGGTAAATTATCTCACATAATAGTGGGAAGAAAAAGCAGTTCTGTAGGAAGAGAAGAGAAGGCAGGTGAGGGGCAATGAGTGAATCTTGCTCTCATCAGATTTGACCTGAAGAGGGAATACCATACATACTCAATTGGGCATCTTACCACACAGGAAAAAAGAGGGAAGAAGATTAAAAAAGGGGGGGGGGGATGATGGAGGGGAGGGCAGATGGAGGTGGAAGTAATCAAAAACAAACACTTTGGAAAGGGGACAGGTTCAAGCGAGAAAATTCAATATAGGGGGATGGGTTGGGAAGGAGCAAAATATAGTTAGTCTTTCACAACATGAGTATTGTGGAAGGGTTTTACATAATGATACGCATGTGGCCTATGTTGAATTGCTTGACTTTTTAGGGAGGGTAGGTGGGAAGGGAAGAGGGGAGAGAATTTGGAACTCAAAATTTTAAAAGCAGATGTTCAAAAACAAAAAAAAAGTTTTTGCATGCAACTAGAGAATAAGTTACACAGGCAATGGGGCGTAGACATTTATCTTGCCCTACGAGAAAGGAAGGGAAAAGAGAATGGGAGGGTAATGGGGTGACAGAAGGGAGGGCTGACTGGGGAACAGGGCAACCAGAATATATGCACCTTGGAGTGGGGCGGAGGGTAGAAATGGGGAGAAAATTTGTAATTCAAACTCTTGTGAAAATCAATGCTGAAAAATAAATATATTAAATAAATAAATAAAAGGTAAAAAAAGAAAGTACATATAAAATCATATACTTTTAGTCTTGCCATGTTTCTTTGAAGTAAGTTACAAAATAAACCAGAAGCCATTCTTCCTTTAAAATTAGTAATTATAACAAAACTTTAGACAAGCATGATATTAACCAAATAACGAAAGAATATTTTCACAAGCCCTTGACCTAATTGTCTCTATACCTTTACCAAGAATTAAAGGACCCTAACATACACATGACCCTATACAGGAACCTTATAAACTACCTTATCCTACACCGGAACACACACAGGAACACTAGTACCAGTCCTATCGTAACCTAAGATGTTCCATCATCAATTATTTTAATAGATTAGTTACTGTACTTACAAAAACCTTTTGATTATAGAAATTTGCCACTAAGAGATTAGGGACTTATAGTAAGGTAACAATTCTTCTCCAACTTCCTGTCAACTCCAGGCAGAAGTTAAGTCATTGTGCAAACTGCGTTGGGCCGGGCTTAAAGTCTGCCGAGTTTCAGTTAAGGAATGGAGTCAAGAGAGTCCCACCTCAGCATATGTGGAACAGTTGCCCTCTTAACCTTCCCATGAAATCACACCTGCAGTCTATACGTGCCCCTCACAGGGCTGCTGGCATCATGGTTCAGTGACTCTGACAGTCTTCCTTGATATTCACACCTGGAATTCAACTCAGAAACAGTCAGTTAACAGTCCCATTAAGTCTTTGAATAGCAAGTTCCAAAAGTCAGTTTAAGATATGACTATAATCTCACATTGCTTAAGGAACATCTCCAAAATTAGCTCTAAATAGCTTGCATGCATTTCCACCCTTGTTCATAAAATCTTCTCATTAAGATCATAAGTTATGGCTCTAACACATTTACATCACTTTCCCAGGCTTTTCTATTCTCCTCTAACTATGCCTGATCTGAAAGAATGAGATATACTTCAAGAATTGAACTATTTAATATGATAGGTTCAAACACTAACTTGGTCTTTACATTTAAGATGATAGAAAGAATTCAAATCCAAACAGCCACATTTAACTTTTCCCATCAATGCAAAAGTACTCTACAACTTATCTCTCTTTAAGAAACCTACATTGAAATTCTTTTCCCCAAACTGAAAATGTCTCTGATTTAATTCCTGTGATTAATTACACCATTTGTCTTAATATCTAATTGCTCTTACCTCACTTGGAAACATTTAAGGACCTTATTTCACATAGATACAAAGTAACTTTAAAACCTAGCCTTAATTTACGGGATAAAGACTTGATCTTACTTTTGTATCTTCATGTCAGAAACTTCCTTTTCCCCTTTGTCTAAATATTCTTATTAATATTTAGAAAGAAAG
Organism: Trichosurus vulpecula; assembly: GCF_011100635.1. NCBI lineage: Eukaryota > Metazoa > Chordata > Mammalia > Diprotodontia > Phalangeridae > Trichosurus > Trichosurus vulpecula. The sequence continues at coordinate 80,879,229 of NC_050574.1, read as the reverse complement.
TTATCAAAAGTAGAATGTTATCTGACATATGACTATACAAGTGTAACAATTCACCCAATCATTTGACTGAAAACAGTAAGATTTCACTTATTTGCATTAATCAAATTTTCTATTAGCTGTAGCAATAAGAGAAGAAAAAGAAATTGAAGGAATTAGAATAGGAAAAGAAGAAACTAAATTATCACTTTTTGCAGATGATATGATGATTTATTTAGAGAATCCTAGAGAATCAAGTAAAAAACTACTTAAATAATAAACAACTTTAGCAAAGTTGCAGGATATAAAATAAACCCACATAAATCCTCAGCATTCCTATACATTACTGACAAAGCCCAACAGCAAGAGAAAGAAAGAGAAATTCCATTCCAAGTTACTGTAGACACTATGAAATATTTGGGAGTCTATTTGCCAAGACAAACCCAGGGCCTATATGAACATAATTATGACACACTTTTTACATGAATAAAATCAGATTTAAATAAATGGAAACATATCAGTTGCTCATGTTTAGGCCGAGCTAATATAATAAAAATGACAATTTTACCTAAATTAATCTATCAATTCAGTGCCATACCAATCAAACTACCAAAAAATTATTTTACTGAACTGGACAAAATAATAACAAAATTCATCTGGAAAAACAAGAGGTCTAGAATATCTAGGGTATTAATGAAAAGAAATGCTAGAGAAGGTGGCCTAGCCATACCAGATATTAAACTGTACTACACAGCAGCAGTCATCAAAACTGCCTGGTACTGGTTAAGAAACAGGGGTGTGGATCAGTGGAATAGGATAGGTATGCAAGTAGGAGAAATCAACAAGTTTAGCAATCTGCTCTTTGATAAACCCAAAGAGGCCAGCTTCTGGGCTAATAATTCACTATTTCAAAAAAACTGTTGGGAAAATTGGAAAATGGTAGGGCAGAAACTGGGCATAGACCAATATCTTACACCATATACCAAAATAAAGTCAAAATGGGTTCATGATTTAGGAGTAAAAGCTGATACTATAAGTAATTTGGGAAAGCAAGGAATAGTTTACTTATCAGATTTACGGAAAAGGAAAGAATTCATGACCCAACAAGAGATAGAGAGCATTGCAAAATGCAAAATGGATAATTTTGATTATGTCAAATTGAAATGTTTTTGTACAAAAAAAGCCCACGCAACAAAAATTAGGAGGGAAGCAGAAAATTGGGAGAAAATCTTTGCAACTAGTATCTCTGATAAAGGCCTCATTTCTAAAATATACAGGGAACTGAGCCAAATATGTAGGAATACAAGCCATTCCCCAATTGAGAAATGGTCAAAGGATATGAACAGGCAGTTTTCAGAGGAAGAAATTAAAGCTATCTGTAGGCATATGAAAAAATGCTCTGGATCACTACTGATTAGAGAAATGCAAATCAAAACAACTCTTAGATACCACATCTCTCCTGTCAGATTGGCTAAAATAACAAAACAGGGTAATGGTAAATGCTGGAGAAGATGTGGAGAAATTGGAACATTGTTACATTGCTGATGGAGTTGTGAGCTGATCCAGCCATTTTAGAGAGCAATTTGGAACTGTGCCCAAAGGGCTATAAAAATGTTCTTACCCTTTGACCCAGCAATACTACTTCTAGGTTTGTATCCCAAAGAAATCACACAAGTGGGAAAAGGACCCATATGTACAAGGATATTTATAGCAGCTCTTTTTGTGGTAGCTAAGAATTGGAAATCAAAGGGGTGCCCATCAATTGGGGAATGGCTGAACAAGCTGTGGTATATGAAGGTAATGGAATACTATTGTGCCATAAGAAATGAGGATGATACGGACTTCATAACAACCTGGAAAAACCTACACGACATAATGCTGAGTGAGCAGAGCAGAGCCAGGAGAACATTGTACACAACCACAGATATAGGGATTCCGTGAGGACCAACCCTGACATACTTCGCTCTTCTCAGCAATGAAAGGTGCAAGGACAACTCCAGGGGACTCACAATGGAGAATGCTGTCTTCATTCAGAGAAAGAACTGTGAAGTTTGAATACAGATTGAGGCGCACTACATGCTCGCCTTTTTTCTTCTCTTTTGTTTTTCTTTTTGGGTTTATTTTTTTTTGGTTCTGTCTCTTCTTTCTCATGGTTCATTCCATTGGTCATAATTCTTCTCCACAACTTGACTAGTGTATAAATTAATTCAATGTGAAGTTATACATGGTAGTCATATGAGATTCCATGCCGTCTTGGGGAGGGAGGGGGGAGGGAAGGGAGAAAATCTGGAACTCAAAATTATGTAGAACTGTGTGTGGTAAACTAAAAATAAATTTAAATAAATAAATAAATGAATTAAAAAAAAAAAGAAAACAGTAAGATTTCACTTACTTGCGTTAATCAAATTTTCCATTTTTCCCCATAAAACCTTCTAGGTCTTTAGGTACCACAACTTCACTTCACAATACTAAGCGATTCTGAGAGACACCTTTCCTTTTATCACTAACTACTTATTTTTGATTAGAGAGACTGGCCATAAGAAACCCATCATATATATCCACCTGTTCTCTCTCCCTCCCTCTCTCTGTCTCTCTCTCCCTCCCTCTCTCTCTCTCTCTCTCCCCTAACTATTGGCATCTCCCCCACAGGATTGGTCCTTTCACAGGTTTCACTAATCAAAACTTTACCAGGACCAACAGCTTAAATTCTAATCTTATTCTAAAAACCAATCACTAGAAATCAGTTCTGCTGACTTTAAAAAGCCTGGTTTGGAGGTCAGCTGGTTTCTGACCCCTGCTGTTCCCTTTCTGTGAGTAGATCATAGTAACTGCTGCCCCTCCCTGCTCCTTCCCCTCCCTGGTCCTTCCCACTCCTTCCCTTCTGCCAGGTTGAAGAAGGTCCTAAATGGCAATTATAAAACTTATGCCCTTCAAAAAGTAGGTGTTCCCAAGGGATGCCAATTGATGGGCCTACATTCTGGGAGGGGACCTGTATATTTTTTTTGTTGGGCAGATGAAGACATTTTATTACGCTCCTCGAGAGAGTGGGTATAGTGCTCATGGGAACACTCACACTGATACAGCTACAGGAGCAGGGGTAACCATTCCTTCTACTCCTGCTAGAGTCATGGTTAGTTTACAATCTTTGTTTTCTTATATAGTTTTCCTAGGTTATACAGTTTGTTTAAGTGGGATAATAAGGATACAGAAGCAAAAGTGAAGTTAATTAGATTTTCCTTGTCTTAGTTTAGGATTAAACTATATTCTTTTACTTACCCTACTTTCTCTCTTTAACATATTCAAATTATGCAAATCAGTAGGCCTGGATCCTTGACCAAGACCAGACTCTAGATAAGCTTGAACTGGTTCAAGTGGGTTTGGCCTCTCTAATTCCCTAGACTGCCTTCTCCAAAAGTATGCACTCTGAATTCTCACCTGACTGACCTTGAGGCCTGGTCTCTGCTAAAGCTGGGGTGGGGGAGGGTAGGGAAGCACACCTTTAGTTCTGTGGAAACAAAACTCCTCCTCCCACTTCTTACAATTTCCCCTTCTTTTATTCAAATTTTTGTTTCCACATTTTTAATATTCCCTCACTCTCTTTCTCATCTGAATTTTTCTCCTTAATCGTCACGCCCTTAAATATGGGAAGGATTGATCGACTCATTGACAAATCAAAGGGGGCAGTCCCCTTTGTAAATACAGATACAGAGACCCAAAAGAAAATGATAATGCAATTGTCCCTTTACGATTTAAAAGTCTCTTCCCACAAGGCTGTCTGGCAGGGAACAACATCAGTGAAGTCCTCTGGTCCTTGGTATTTGTTCCAGCCATCTCCAGCATCTTCTTCTTGCCTTCTTGTAGGAACCAGCTTTCTTTCCATTCTCCTACAAAAGTTACCTTGGCACAATTTTCTAATCCTTATACCCAGATCATTTTTACAGATTCAAAATTGGATCTTTGGCCAATTGCCATGTTTAAGAAATTTACATCAGAATCCAGTTCCTCATACTTTACATTAACTCTTTACATACTTTACTTATCATGCTTTACATTAACATTTCCTCACCAGGAGGATGATATTTCACTAAGGAATTAACAGCAGACTCCAGAACATACATAAATACATTAGATAACCAATTCTTAACACAGTACATATAACATCATAAACTTTGAGTCATGCCATGTTTCTTTGATGGCATTTACAAAATAAACCACAAGCCATTCTTATTTTAACATTACTAACTGTAACAAAGCTTTAAACAAGCATGATATTAACCAAATAACAAAATATTCTCACAAGCCCTTGACCTAATTGTCTCCATACCATTTCCAAGAAAAAACCTAACTTAACACTAGTCCCAGTCCTAGAGTAATCTAAGATGTTCCATAATCAATTATTTTAATAGATTTACAAAACCTTCTGAGTATAGAAATTTGCCACCAAGAGAGTAGGGACTTAGAGTAAGGGGACCATATTTTCCCCAGCTTCCTGTCAACTCCAGGCAGAGGCTATGTCATGCTGCAAGGTGCATTGAGCCAGGCTTAGTCTGCCAGGTTTCAGTTGAGGCATCAGGTCAAGACGGTCCCACCTCAGCACATGCTGAACAGTTGCCCCCTCAACTTTGCCAAGAAATCATACCTGCGGCTCATGCCTGCCCTCCCACAGGGCTGCTGGCATCTTGGGTCAGCCTTCCTTGATACTCACATCTAGAGTTAGACTCAGAAAAACAGTCAGTGAACAGTCCCAAAAGTCTTTGAACGGCAAGTTCCAATGATCAGTGACTATTGCCTAAGGAACATCCTTAAAGCTAGCTCTAAATAGCTTGCATGCATTTCCTCCCTTGTTCATAAAATCTTCCCATTAAGATCATAAGTTACTGCTCTGACACATTTGCATCAGTTTCTCCTCTATTTTTCTATTCTTCTCTAATTATACCTGATCTGAAAGAATTGAATCATATAATTTTTATCTTTATGTTTCAGACGATGGAATGAATTCCAATCCACATTTAACTTTTTCCATCAATACATACATATTCTACAACTTCTCTCCTAAAGAGACTTACATTGAAATTCCTTTCCCCAAACTGAAGATGTCTCTGATTTAGTTCCAGTGATTATACTATTTGTATTAATACCTAATTGCTCTTATATCACTTTAAAACATCTAAGGACCCTATAACTTTAAATCCCAGACTTAGTGTATAGGATAATGATTCAACCTTACATTTGTAAACAATATTATCTCATAGAACTTCTTTTCCCTTTTCCCAAATTACTCCCATTAATACTTTAGAAGCCATAATATCTTTCATTTGGCTATACAAGAGTACCAGTGTAACCAGTCATTTGATTAAAAACAAGATTTCACATATTTGCATTTATCCAATTTTCCATTTTTTTTTCCATAAAACCAACTTCTTTCACAATGGTAACAGATTCTGGCAGATACCTTCCCTTTTGTCACTACCGGCTTATTTCTGATTACAGAGATCTGCCTTTAAAAAAAGCATCATATCATCTCACCCTGAGAGTGGGTTATTTTACATCAGATGGCAAGTTTCACTAATGAAAACTACCAAACCAAACCCCATCTCAAATCTAACCTCAAATCTAACCTTTTAGAGGCTTCTGACCCCTACTGTTCTCTCTTTCAGGAAAAACTCAAATCCCAGTAACTGCTGCTCCTCCCCCTTCCTTCCCTTCTGCCAGGTGAGCATAGGTAAAACTCTTTCTTGTCATCTAAGCTAGAAGCAGGGAGGAGTAAGGAATTCAGACTGCCGTTTCGAACCTCCTTACTCAAAAACCTTGAATAAGACATTGAATGGGCCTTCAACCTTCCTCCCAAGGCTTCTATAGATAAGCGTTAATTCTAATAAGTCTAATAAGGTTCTCACCCAGAAACTCTGAAAACTCACAATAGGTTTGAACTGCAACCAATTAGCTTATAGGTGGAAACTCAGCAGGCCTTCTAAAAATTATACAAAAGGATTTTACAGAACATTTTTCAAAAGTATTTTCCTTTAACAATTATTTGGACAGCTCTAAAATGAGATGTGTCTCCTTCTTAAAGCAAAATAACCTTTAAACATTGGGATTAATTCAAATTCCCAAAGTGCCATCACCAATTAGTCCATAAATCTCCAGATTAACATACATAAATATACCTTTAGATGATACAGGCTTGAAAATCACACCCCTGTATTTTTCAAAGTATTATAACAACTCAATTTTTTGTTATTACAGAATTTCCAGATATCACAAAATTCTTTAATAATCACTAGTGGTAACATTTTAATTTCTAAGGCCCAATACTCTTAGCATTGTAAAAGAAAACTTTACTGTTTATATAAATACTTGATTTATAGCAAAAACAATTTCGACTGAACTTCCGGACAAAACTTGGAAGTTATAATTTCTTAGGTTACAGCAATTGTCCAACTTCTTAACCTAGTGCAACTCTAACAAAATGTAATAATGCCCTAAACATTATTATGTATGTAAAATTTGAACTACCCATTTCAGTCTAGGTAAATACATTTCTAAACCAAATGACAGTTTAGAATTATCAAATTTTCATCACATCCTTTAAAAGTACCCAATTCACATATACCAAACTCAGATTAAAATCACAATGGTCTTCTCAATTTTCACAATCTAAGAGAATTTTAGAAATACAGAAACAATAAATTTCAGATGACATCAATTGCATTTCCAGGTCACCACCTATAGGAATTGTTGGTCCTATTACTTCTGATATATATATAAAAATTGAGCAACAACCTGTTGACCCTTCCAATAGATAGGGGTTCAGTCTAAGATCAGTACCTGGAAATCCTCACCCTTAACTCCCATAACCTTTAGGATTTTTCTCCCAATTTTTACCCCAATGGGTAGTGTACAAAGGGAAGTTCTCTCTGTCCCTGTCTACCAAGAATATTATGTCTTCTTTATGATCCCCAAACTTTAGGTTTACTAGGGGTTCTCAGCTGGGTCTAGAGAGAAAGAACCCCAGACCCCAATAGTCTTCTTCCTCAAAAGTGAGGAGGGGAGCTACCTGTTCTTCCTTTCTTAACTCAGGACACTCTCTCTTAAAATGTCCTTTTTATTACAATAGTAACAGGCTGTCCTACCTGCCCACTTACCCACATCTCTCCTATGTCCTGAAGCCCTATGCCCTTCGAGATTCTCCCTTAAGGATTGTTTATGATCGCCTCTTCCTTCTTGCTTCTTCATGACTTCCCTCATAGTATTGGCCATGACCTGAGCTTTCTGTTTCTGTCTTTCATCCTCCTGCCTTACATATACTTTCTGAGCCTCTCAATAATTCGCCTATTGGTCTCTCACTCCATCTCTCTAATTTGTGCAATTTCTTATTTATATCTGGCCATACCCTAGTGACAAAGTTTACTTTTAGCATCCCTTGGGCCACAGTGGTGAGGGCACAGTCCCTGGGAACCCCCTTCAATCTGGAATACAGTCTCTGGGAGTCCCCTTGAACTGTCCTTGAATCTTCCAACTAGATCTGGCCTTCCCCTAAGGTCACAAGCCTTACATTATCATTAGACCCAAATCTCTACCTAGCCTTGCCTTTTATTGTCCAGCTACTTCCCACCCTTGATACTATCAATATCCGTGCCATCAGCTACTTCCAACCTTTAATTCCATTCTCTTGGTTGCTGGAGTCTGACCTCATCTCATCCTCCTTAGACTCCTCCTCAAGACCTTTCCTAAAGCCCTCCTCTAGTCATCCCAGATAACCCCTCAATCTCTTCTACAATCTTTCTGTATAAGCTCCATCTTGCCTCCATGAAGGTGCTCAGATTCAATCTAGCTCAGCTGAGACTAAATCTGGCCCGCCTGACAGGCATCACAAAGGGGTGGAACCTCCCAAGACAACCCGTCATGGTGAACCTCCAACAAACCCCGTCCCCTCCCTTGGCCAAGAAGGCCGAAGCCGAATTCCTTCGGCAGGACTCAGTGTGTGGGCACCTTGAGGTCTTGAGCACCCCCAGAAACCAATGGTTCACTAACAACCTTCATTTTGATTTAACCTCTTCAGTAGGATCCTGAATATCCCCTCATTCTTTCTAGGAACTGAGGAGATTCATTTTTTTTTCCCTGATTTCAAAGGCTTTCTAATCATACTCTTTTCTTCTCCCATAAACAGGAGGTTGAGTATGGACATTAATTCTGCCTAGTATTAGGAGTATTTGCCTGGCCAAACTTATAAAAAAAAGAAAACTTTATTTCATATCATTATTTGCTTTAAGAACCATCCAGTTTTGAATTTGGCACCCTGCTTTCTCCAAGCTTCATCTTATGCATACTGGCAATTAACGAAATGCCTAAGGATTCTAAGGATTTTTGAGGGTGAAGGGGTGCGGGCACTTCTCTTAAAAAAAACTTTTTGGACTCTTAAGGACCACATGGGCTTGCAACTTCCCCCACTTATTCTTTATACCAAGCTAAAATATTTCTCAGTTTCCCCTTCAGCCTGCTGCCTCTGATAAAGGGAAAAATCCCTTTCAGTTTTCTAAGGGCTCCTCCTTAGGTGGGGCCTGGCATCCCCTTGAGAGCAAAGGAGCCTACCTTTCTAAGTACTAAACTAAGCACTAAGCATTAATCCTAATTGACACACCCAGTCTTCTAAGATGGAGTGGAGGGGGGAGGGGGTGGCCAAGAGCACGTGGCAGGTAAGAGCAGCACATGGAATGAATTCCAGGTGGTCTCAAGCTGCCGTTCTACAACCCCCCACCTAAATTCCTTTTCTATCTCCCTTTCTTTCCCAATCTTTACTGAAACTTTTTACTCTCCGTATTTCCAATTTCAATCTTTCTTTTCCTAATCTTGACCCAAATTTCAAATAAATGAATTACATACTCACCCAGCTTTCCTTTTTCCCAGTGGCTTTCTTTTTACCTTAAAACTTAAAAACGACCAACAATTTTTAATCACATTCTAAGAGGACCACTAAACCTCTTTAAAGTGGTCATCCAATTTTTCATACAGACCTCTTTTACTTCCATAGTTTTTAAAAAACTTTGCTTGATGTTAGACTGACTCAATACAAAATACAGATTTTTTTTCTTTAGAATCTAACCAATCCTTAATTCAGAGCCCCCAGTCCTCCCGACTGTCAGTTTCAGCTCTGATTCCTTATCTAACTATTTTAATACCAAAGAGCCCATTTCAGTCTCCTAGAGTTAAGCATTTTTTTTTATTTTCTGGGTAATTTAATCATTTTATTAATAATGCCAGCATTTTAATACAACAGGTCAGTGGCACTCTCAAATGCCAAAGCCACCTCATGGTGGTAGGCTCTCAGTTTGTATGCCCTTGGAAGAGCAGATGTTCCTGAGGGTGGCAAACAACTCTGATTACTTAACAATTAGAAAATTACAATGAGAGGTGGATTATATTCCAATGAGGATCTTGAGGGTACATGACTTGGATCACCAAGTCTAGGTCAAAGAGACTGGTCAATTTCCATTACTACCTGTCTGGCAAAAGGGAGAACCCACATTTTCCCAGACCTGTCTGAGTAAACACAATGAGTAGGAATCCACATTCACCTAAACTCTGCTCCACTCTGTTCCCAGCTCCCAGCTCCGTGTGGGATAGACCTCACCCAGAGACCATCCAGGCTGTCCTGGGATGGAGCCCTGCTTCACTCTGCTGTTCTGTGGGTTCTGCCGTCGAGTTAAGCATTTTTACCTGAACATAGAACAAAAAAAAGCACAGACAAAACATTAGTTAGACAGACATTTCACATGAACAATTTAGAATTTGAATTCAGACTCACTTCCAATATTAAACCAAATCACTTTCCCTGGGTCGACCCACGAGAGCTTTTCTTCCAAGCACTAGGAGAGATCCATTCTCCCCACCTAGGTGCACTTTCCCTGGGTCGACTTATTGTCTTCCCACCTAGCCAACATTCTTCCTAATGGGAGGAGGAATGTTAGGAGGATCCCTTCCATCCTCCCCAGGTACTTTTTTCTTAGAGCTCTTATATCTCGTTCTAGGCAAACCTTACTTCTCAACCTAGAACCCCCAGACTTGACAAGGCAGTACTACCACCCGTTTGTTCCTACCTTGCTCAGGTGACCTGACTTGCGCAGTCTCCGGCTGTTCCCTTTTGTGTTCCCCTTTGCGTTCATCTGCAAACTCTTCTTGTTCAAACAATGTCTCGGGTCCTTCACAGCCTCCAGGGGATTTTCAACTTAGACAGTGGGACCCCTCTAACAGTGAGCGGGAGTGCTCTTCCCACTGCTGTATCTTACTCACCCTTCCTGGGGTCTTCAGAATCCCGGACGAGCCCCCAAATTGTGAGAAACGTGGTTTTGGGGATCACTGGACTTCCCCAAATTGTGCAAACATGCGGCTCTGGGGATCATTGGACTTCCTAGGCAGGGCAAAAGTCCTGAGGAAGAACCCTGTGATAATCCCTAGGGAAGGCTGTACAGACCACAGGACTCCCAGAGGAAGACCAAGTGGTAGCCCCCCCCCCCTTAATCTGTGGGGATCGCAGGGCCTCCTAGGGGTCAGACCCTAAGGAGGACCCAAGTGATGGTCCCTTAGGATGACTGTAAGATCACAAGGCTCCCGAGACAGGGCTGGAAATCCCAAGTGATGGAGGACCTATATTAAAATGAGTTTTGGGGTAGACCTAGGTCACTGCATCCTGATCAGGAAAACATCAATTTCAACCCCACTCAACAATAGGGGGCATTAACACTAACCCAGACCTGTCTGGGTATCTGTGCGAGGCACATTCAGCTTGTGCATATCTCCCTAGCATCTGGACCCAGCCTGAGACTCCTAAAATTCAAGATTTTACACAGCGTTGATAAGAATTTATGCCAAAAATCCTTGTTTTCATTTAAAACTTCAACTCTTGATTAAGTAAAATTCTTAAACTAATACCATCTAGATTATAAGAGGAATTGCTTTTAATAATTTCCCAAAGTATTATAAGAACACAATTTCAACACAAATTCAACTGAACACATTCAACACGATTTCAACTGAAATTTCTTTCTAAATAAAAGAAACAAACAAACTTGGAAGTTTATAATTTCAGCAATAATACAATAACAGCTTTTTAACCCATTCATCATTTTTCTCTGATAGTACAATTCTTAACAACATTTAAACCATACAAATGTAATAATTCCTTGAATGTTTTTATGTATTTAAAACTTGAACTACCTATCAAATTAGGTGAAGGCATTTTTAAGTCTCCTTACACAGGAAGTCATTCACCTTATTACTAACACCCTGAACCACTGTATGCATTTTTATAAATAGCCCAGATTTCAAAAGGAAAATCTGCTGTAATGTTACTTGTTTATAACCAAATATAACAGTTTCAACCTATCAAATTTTTATCACACCCTTTTTAAAAGATCAATTAATATATTACAATATTAAGACCTCACGAAGGTTTCTCAAATCTTAAAAGCTAGGAGAACTCTTAAAAATACAATTTGGAAATAAGAGGACCTCAATTACATTTCTGGATTCCTATTAATTCATCTAGATTTGAAGTTGGCAGTGGGACCCTCACTGGTTGGCTCTTGCCAAAGCCCACTTTAGGCATTCCAGTTCCTTACAGGGAGAGAGAGAGAGAAAGAGAGAGAGAGAGAGAGAGAGAGAGAGAGAGAGAGAGAGAGAGAGAGAGAGAGAGAGAGAGAGAGAGAGAGAGAGAGAGAGAGAAAGAGAGAGAGAATTATAAAGAGCATCAGTCATCAGTGGAGCAGAAAAGCAAGCAACCATAGTAACACAGTGTTCAGCAAAATCAAAGGTAAGTTATTTTAAGGAATCACTATTTCATTATAACTCATGGCAGAACTGGACAGCCATCCAGTGGAATTCAGGTTTAAATCAACACTTCATAATAACTCCAATCCAATTTTCAATCCCATCCAATGGGCTTTAATAATATTTTCTATGGGCCAGGAACTGTACTAAGGACTGGGACTACAATTAAGGAAAAGAAGACAATCCTTGCCCTCCACGACCTTGCAATCTAGTGGAGGTGGAGAGACAACATACCATAAAATAGGATTCTAAAGTATGGGAGGTGTTAAAGGAGGTTGTTGGCAGACAGGGGAGGAAAATGGCACACCAGTGGGCTTCTGTGGGGTTGAAACCAGGCAGAGGAGCAAATGTAGAGTGAAGTGATTCAAAACATTTTGTTTGTGCTCTTCATAAAGAAAGGCATTGGAAAGAGTTTGGTACTCTACCCTGTAGGCCTCCAGTGAGAGGGTTGAGGAGGTTGAGGAGGTCCTGTCAATCAAGGCTTGAGTTAGTAGTATGATGATGAGATTATATGAGATGATTTTAACCTGGGAGGGGCACCTTTTTCCATGAAGCTACAAGGAGGTAGAGCAACAGATGCAGAGTGGACTATGTATGTAATGGAATATATACCTAGAGGAGGTTCAAATAGATATGTGACCTACCTATAAAACATCACGTCATGAACAAATTAGAGAAACAAGAAATAAATTATCCTTAAAATCTATAAGGGAAGAGTTAAAAAATTGGCAAAGAGGATGACAAGATGTTTATTTTTGATCACATAAAATTGAAATATTTAAAAAGTCTCATATCAAAGACATAAGGAATTGATCCAAATTTATAAGATGAACCCATTTCATGACAGATAGATACTTCAAATGATAATAAATAGGCAGTTTCCAAAGAGCAAAATCCAAGGGATGGACTACCACATGGACAAATGATCTAAATCACTCTTAATTAGGAAAATACAAAATAAAGGAATTGAGATTTACCCTCCGTGAAGAAAGAGGAAAATGATATATGTTGGAGTTACTGTAGGACAAAAGAAAAATAATGCGAAGATGGTAGAGCTGTGAATTGGTTTGAGTATTCTGGAAATCAATTTGGAACTAAATCTACAAATTATCAAAGTGTGGGTGCCCTTTGACACAGATATACAAATACTAGATTTATGGCCTGAAGAGATAAAAAAAGAACAAAAGGAACTACAGTATATGTAAATATATACACAATTCAATATGGGTGAGCAGGTAAGTAGATTTTATCTTCACTTTTCTGGATTCATATTTTATTATTGCATTGATGAGTTCCAAAGTCTCTCAAAGTTGTTTTCCCTATAATCGAATTCAGCAAATTCTTCTCCTAATTCTGCTGATTTTGCTCTGTATTAGTACATGCAACTCTTCAAAATGTCTTCAGAAATTTCTATGTCATTTCTTCTTATACAATAGTATTCTATTATAGTCCTATAACATAGTTGTTTATCCATTCCCCAATAGGAAGATTCCCCTTTATTTTCCAAGATTTGGTTACTATGAAAGAAGCTTATAGAAATATATACGTAATCCAAATATACAAATATAATCCAAATATATGTTATATAAATAACTCTAATTGTTATATAAATATATATGTTCACCCCAACAGATAGAATATATTTACAATAACATCAGAAACAAGATGACAAATCATACATTAAATCTTTTTTCTATGTCCTTTGTAGATGGAGATGACAAAATTTAATATCTTCAGTTATTGGTTGCAGTGACAGACATCCTATTCAAAGGCATATACATATATACGTATATATATGTATATATATGTATATATACACACATATATGTTATGGTATATTTCAGAGTTTAAGAGTTCTGTACATCAAGTTGTCAACCAAGAGGTCTTTCTGTCATCAGTACATTCAAGTTTGTTAAGTACTGTATTATAGGGATTCTCCCAATTTAGCTCTTTCACCAAAGAAGAACTCAGCCAATAAGTGTTTTAAAGAAGGACCCTCTACAAATGAACGTCAAATCGCATTAGAAATTTCCCCATCAATACTATGTTGCTGAATACCCATCTGCCCATACTAAAAGAGACATTCTCCATGGGTTTTCTGGACGGGAATGAACAGTGACTGGAAATGGAAAGTGTCTCCCTCATCTCAGGGAATATCTTCCACTCTGTGTATTTCTGAATGATAGTGGATTAAGTAGTTTTGATTGCTATATACTGCCAGTAACAAAAAGAGAGTGATTTCTAAGGACATAGCACTGGGGCTCTTTTTTTCTTTTTCAGACTGGATTTGGGGCCCTGAGGAACTCCTTCCTCCTGGGCCTATATACCATCACCTTCTTCACTGGTCCCAGGCTGAGGCCCATTGACTTGCTTCTATGTCACTTGGCCTTTGCCAATGACTTGGTGCTTCTTTCCAAAGGGATTCCTCAGATCATGGCTGCTTTGGGGCTCACCAGTTTCTTCAATGATGTGGGATGTAAACTTGTCTTTTACTTTCACAGAGTAGTCTGGGATCTTTCCCTCTGAATCACCTGCCTCCTGAGTAGCTTCCAAGCCTTCAATTTAAGTCCTAGAAGCTCCTGGTACGAAAAACGTAAAGGTAGAACCCCAAAGTGCATTGTCCTATTGTTTCTCTTGTGCTGGACCTTCAATCTCCTGAAAAAGTACATGATTCTTTTATATATGAAAGGCCCAAAGGGAAGCAATAACATCACTGGTATAAATGATTTCATTTACTGCACTGCTACATTTCCAGTTTCACATTATATTTTGCTATATATGCTCCTATTCTCTATTCCTGATGTTTTGTATGTAGGAATCATGGTTGGTACCAGTGGGTATATAGTTTTTGTCTTGTATAGACACCATCGGAGAGTACAGTGCCTTCATGGCAACAGTCTCAAACGCAGCAGTTTCCCTGAGGCCAGAGCCACCCAAACAGTCCTGCTGCTTATCATTCTGTTTGTCTCCTTTTACTCTCTGAATTCTATCCTGTTGTTATGTATTCGCTATGGGAAAACTTTTTCCTGGCTTGTTCATATCTCTGCCTTCCTGGCTGCCTGTTTTCCAGCTTGCAGCTCCTTTGTTCTAATAGTCAGTGACTCACAAGTCCAAAAATACTCCTTGGCCCTCTGGGAAAAGATGATGATACAGTTTTGAGAGAGCTCAGTGGTTTCACCTCAAACTATTCACCATGGCTAATATAACTGAAAGAGCAAAATGATAATTGCTGCATGGGTTGCAGGAAAATAGGTACAATAAAGCTAGGGATTGGTCTAGCTATTTCAGATAGAAATTTGGGAAGCAGAAAATTGGGAGAAAATCTTTGCAACTAGTATCTCTGATAAAGGCCTCATCTCTAAAATATACAGGGAGCTAAGCCAAATATATAGGAATACAAGCCATTCCCCAATTGAGAAATGGTCAAAGGATATGAACAGGCAGTTTTCAGAGGAAGAAATTAAAGCTATCTACAGGCATATGGAAAAATGCTCTGGATCGCTGCTGATTAGAGAAATGCAAATCAAAACAACTCTTAGATACCACATCTCTCCTGTCAGATTGGCTAAAATAACAAATCAGGAGAATGATAAATGCTGGAAAGGATGTGGGGAAATTGGAACATTGTTGCATTGCTGGTGGAGTTGCGAGCTGATCCAGCCATTTTGGAGGGCGGTGTGGAACTATGCCCAAAGGGCTATAGAAATGTTCATACCCTTTGACCCAGTAATACCACTTCTAGGGTTGTATCCCAAAGAAATCACACAAGCGGGAAAAGGACCCATATGTACAAGAATATTTATAGCAGCTCTCTTTGTGGTAGCCAAGAATTGGAAAGCAAAGGGATGCCCATCAATTGGGGAATGGCTGAACAAGCTGTGGTATATGAAGGTGATGGAATACTATTGTGCCATAAGAAAGGGGGATGATGCAGACTTCATAACAACCTGGAAAAACCTACACGACATAATGCTGAGTGAGCGGAGCAGAGCCAGGAGAACGTTGTGCACAGCCACAGATATGTGGATTCCGTGAGGACCAACCCTGACATACTGCGCTTCTCTCAGCAACCTAAAGGGGCAAGGACAACTCCAGGGGACTCACGATGGAGAATGCTATCTTCATTCAGAGAAAGAACTGCGAAGTTTGAATACAGACTGAGGCACACTACTGCATGCTCGCCTTTTCTGCTTCTCTTTTGTTTTTGGTTTTGGGTTTTTTTTTTGTTTTTTTTTTTTTGGTTCTGTTTCTTCTTTCTCATGATTCATTCCATTGGTCAAAATTCTTCTCCACGACTTGACTAGAGCATAAATTAATTCAATGCAAAGTTATACATGACAGTTATATGAGACTTCATGCCGTCTTGGGGAGGGAGGGGGGAGGGAGGGGAGAAAAACTGGAACTCAAAACTATGTAGAACTGTGTGTGGTAAACTAAAAATAAATAAAAAAAAAATATACTATAGACCACTTGGTAATAAAAAAAAAAAATAAAAAAATAAAAACTCCAAAGAATTGGAGTCAGTAATTGGAATGCCTAAGATGAAGCTTGGCCAAGGTGAGCAGTGAGATTAAGGGTGCCAAATTCAAATCTGGATGAACTATAAAAGCAAGAAATGGTAGGAAACACAAATCTTTTTTTTTTCTAAGTTCACTCATAGGAATAGCTGGGGTCAGAGAGGGAAATGAAGACAAATCTAGGGAAGGGGTCTTGTCTACCAGTGGGAAACGGGGACACAGCTCATGGGGGGAGGGAAAGTGTGAGAGGTTAAGGGCAGCCCAGGCTGGGACAGGGCACGGACCTGGGCTGTGGGTCGTCCCTAAAGTGAAGAATAAACATTGCAGCTCAAGCATGCCACCAGAGCTGGTCCCATATCCAGCCTAGGCATCTCTGAGTTATAGAAGGCCCTCCTGAACTTTGGAGGGCCCATTCCACTCCTTCTTTCAGCACCCAGTTTCCATGTGTTGGGGACTTCCACACCCTTGGAAGAAGCTCCAAGTCAACCCCAGTAGCAGCTCCAATGGTGGCAAGGTGCGAAGGACGAAAGGGGAGTTGGGTCTAAAGGGCAGAAGGAGCAGCTGCTCCATCCACTTGAGTAGGCAACCCACAGGGGACTTTTATAACATGATTCCAAGCTAGCTGAAGGCCCCATCTCTAGGTCAGAATGAAAGGGGGAAAGGGATTTCTCCAGAATCCCCAAAGCCAACTGCAAGGGACAAGCCACATCCAAGGATTGGAGGGTGGGCTCCCTCTGGGGCTGCTGAGCCATGGAGAGGAGTTAGGAAGAAGAGGGATTATCTCTGAAGGGTAAAACTGGCAGCCATGTTGGCAGGTTGAGGAGTGGACATAATGTGATTATGAAGCCCTCCGATCTACTGATTCCAAGTGAAACACTTTGGACCTTCCTTTTTCATGGGAAGGGGGGACTAAAAAGAGCTAAACGAGTGAAGCAGGAGACTGTCCCCTCCATTCTCAACCTCATTTAAAAATATGGAAGTGAATGGTTCGAGGGTCCTGCTTTGGTGGCCACCTGGAAAGGTCTTCCCTGGCCCATGGGCCATTGTTACTGCCTAGTGCTGAAGAGAAGGTGTGCCCTTTCCACCTCCCTCTGGGACATAGTCATATTGATTTTCCTAATTTGTGTTTCAGGGGAAAGGAGGACTGGCAAGAATCCTGCGCCCAGGGCAGAGACACCCAGTCCCCTGGCCCCAGATGACCCTCTTGGAAGGCCAGACAGGGGCTCATCTCCCATTTTATGCCCAGTTTTGGCCGGCTTCGTCCTCCTTGTGGCAGAGCCCAGCTCCCTCGAACTCACTCTCTAATGTGGGGGAGCCCCAGCTACAGGATGATCTTCCTGGGATGAAGGCATGGTTACTTCTGGCCTCTGACTTTCTTCTTGCCCCCCCTCTTGCACGTGCCACGCGTCCCCACCCCCCGCGTTCGCCCGCGTTCCCCCTGGTTACTGTGGTAGCCACCAAGGGATGCGGACGCGGACACTGTCGCGGAAACGGACAGAGACACGGACGCGGTGGGCGGGGGAGGGACAGAGCCTTTTCCACAGGTGTGGGGGTGGCCCCGCCAAGCTAGAGACTGGTGGGGAGAGGAGTTGAGGGAGGGTCCGATGTGCTAGGCATGGGCACGGTGCGTGGGCACAGTGGCTTCGCCTCCTCTTGTGTCCCTCCCTCCCCCGTGCCAAGGCACATCTGCCCCCTCAAATATTGCCCCGCAGGCAGGGCATAGCTACTACTGCCCTTGTCTGCCCCCCAAAAACCATGGGCACAGGGGCATCCTCTCCTCTTGTCTGTACTCTCTCTGTGCCAGGGCAGAGCTGTCCTCCCCCCCACAGTTGCCCCTCAGCACAGCTGCCTCTGGTCCATTCTCTAACATTCCCCCCACCCCAAATCCGCAGTGTATGGAATTGTGGACAGTGTCCATGACTGAGCTGAATCCCTCAGTGTCAGGTACGGTTGTCCGCAGGCTTCATCTCTCTTCTCCAAAACTACCCCAAAATGAAGTTTCCCAGGCCAGGGCTCACTTACCAATGCCAAGGCCTGGCATGCCCTTCCACCTCCAACTGGGACAAAGTTGTGTTGATTTTCCTAGTGGGGCGTGTGTGTGTGTGTGTGTGTGTGTGTGTGTGTGTGTGTGTGTGTGTGTGTTTGTTGAGGAGGTAGGGTTGGCAACAGTACTTGGTCCAAGGTTGACCCACCTAGTCCCCTGACCCCACATGCCCCTCTTGGCTGGCCAGAATGGGGCTCATCACCCACTCTATGGCCAATCTTTGCCAGGCTCATCCTCCCAGTGCCAGAGCCCAGCTGCCCTGTAGCTCACCCTCTAAAGTGGGGAAGCCCTAGCTCAGGGATGATCCTCCTGGTTTAAAGGCCCAGCTGCCCCTGGCTCACTGCGTGTCCCTGCCATCACATCATGGCCCCTTCCTCCCTCCTCCCTGCAGAAGGTTGTCCCTGGCTGGGGGCCACATCCCCCACTTACCCCAACCTCATCTGCAGAGCTGAGCCAAACTGAGACTCGGGGCAGGTTCAAGTGAGCCATTTCCTTTGTGTTGGTAGCTCCTGAAAAGGACCTTGGGGGGTATTGTGTATCATATCTGGGCAGATGAGGGAAAGCCAGGCTGCTCGTGGCAGGAGCTCTTGAAAAGTGTCAGTGTCTGTGCGTGGAACCAAGCCAGTCCCCAAAGCCTTTTCTGGACAGCCTGGAAGATTGTTTTCATCTCTGCCCCTCCAGTCTGGGTTGACAGCTGGCAGCAGATCCAGTGTGCTCCCAGGCCTGAGCCAAAAGGGATCCATCATTTCAATCAAAGCAGTAACACCAAGAATACAAGCCATAGCTTGTGCAATGGTCACAGACCCTCTAAAATTGAGGCTGGGATATTAGAGATTATTTTGTAGTGTGGACAGACTGGGCAAGCAAGCTGAGATCCCCTACAACCTGGTCTCCTCTGTAATCTGAGGGCTTGAACCCTGAGCTAATTCATCTTCATTACATCAGTTTTCCTAGGGCTGGGACAGCCTCTGCTTGATATGAACCCTCTGTACTTGAAGCCTTTCTTTTACAATCCTTGACAATTGAGAAATCCTTGAGGAGGCATTGAAGTTGGAGCTCAATTAGGGAGGGTGAGGGCCTGCCTTGGAGGGTCTTCCTGGTGGTGTGGGGTCCCAAGGGAGCTTACCCTTGTCCATTTAGGTGATTGTAAAATGAGTTCCATAATCCATATAGCTGTGATGATGACATGAAAAAACTGTCCAGGACTGTTCCTCCTGAAGCACATTGCCTAAGGGTCAGCTTTAGTATCAACTGGTTAGCTTGGACCAAGATAGAGTTCTTGCATGTTACCCAATCTGCCCTGTAGAACAGATCACAGAACCTGGTATTATTGGGGGGGTGGGGACTGTTGGGAACTAAAGACTTAGAAGAGAAAGTGGTCCTTCCTTACCAATCTTATCAGGAGAAAGAAAATGTGTGTTTGTGAAGAAAGCTGAGAACAATCACAAGGCCAGTATCCACACCCCAGCTTCAGTAAAGATGTGCTAAGGGGGAGATGCACAATGGAGACAGTGTGGGGGTGGCCCTTCATCAGGCAAGTCTCCTGCAGGATCCTTTTGAGAGAGGGCATCATGGCCAGGCTGAGCCATGGCTGAACTCAGGCACAAAGCTGCTGGGCTTGGCTCTGATAGGCAGCCATCTTCCATGTGCCTTGGAGATGCTTCAGAAGCACTTTAGGGGAGCACCTCTCTGTTGCAGCCCAGCTTCCATTTTGGAGGATTCAGTCTGGGGAGTTTCATCCCTCTCCTTCAAGGTTCCTCCCCCCCATCAGTCTCTTCTCTGGGGGTCCCAGAAAATGACTATAAGTCAGTCAGTAAGCATGGCTGCTCATTCCTTTTTCCTCCTTTTGGGAATTTCTACAATTAATCTAGCAGGAAAGACTGATGATGCCCCGACGCAGTGAGCGCCTGATGCGGCGTTACAATGGTGACAATGGAGGCAGTGGCAGCAGCAGCAGCAGCAGCACAGGGAGTTCCCTGGTAGCTGGCCAGCACCCAGCCTTCCAGGACAGTGCCTTCAGGTAAGTTGTGCCAGAGTGAGCCTAAGCTACCTTCCAGACCACAACTGCCCAGTGCAACCAAGGGCCTTGGCAGCTTCCATGTGCACATGTCTTTTTTGGCCCCATCTTTGGTGGAGACATGACTCAACTGCTTGCTTTCCCCACAAATGTGAGAATTTCTTGTCCCCAGCACCATCTCTTCCCCTTCTCCCACAAGCTGGGCTGCTGCTGCTTTCACTGTCTTCGAACAGGGACTAGGGAGGGGCAGCTTTGAATGTCCTGAAGGCTGGAAACCCTGAAGTCTGAAGCTGGGCAGGGAATGAATGCCTTCTGCCATGAATCACTTCACCCTAGCACCAATGCCCATGGTTGCTAGGATGAGCTGCAGCGCCCAACAAGGGCATAGGAACCCACTGGTGGTAAAGGACTTGTGGGTGAAGAGACAGGTTCAGGAGGCTGTTAATTACTCTCATACCTCACCATGGTGGTTTAATTTGGAAAGGGGCCTTCCCTGGCCTGTCGTAGCTGTGACTTTGTTCAATGCCACCTCCAACATTCAAAGTTATCCATCAGCTTAAAAAATAAGAACAGGAAAAGAGGGCTTTGGGTATTATTTCTTTTCATCCTGGAAGTGTCTGAAAAAGTCTCTTCCTCCTGGCCTTTCCCCCTCCCTGTCTTTCTCACCCTTTGTCTTTTTGGCCCTCTTTCTCACCTTTGTTCTTCATGCTTGGTGCCCCCCAGGACTATGAGGAGGAAGACCAGGCAAGCGAAATGCCTGTCATCAGCCTGTCCCCTGGACGCTGCTTCCAATCCTCACACCACTTACAAGGAATCGGTGGTCAGGCAGGCCTCTGTCAGGGGACCCTGGGCCACCTGGGTGACCAGAAGCTCATTTCTAGTAGAACAGCTGTACAGCCATTCGTCGTGGTCAGGTTCAGGGGGGTCCTGTAACCTGTTGGTGAGAGTCAGCTACCAATCAGGGCTTGACTGAGTGTGTTGACTAAAGAAGATGATTGGAGAAATGGTTTGTGTATGGCTTGCCCTCCTCCAGAGCTACTTGGCACAGGCCAGCCGCCATTACTCTTGGCTGTTCAGGGAAATGAGTTGGTTGTGAGCACTCTCTTCCTGAGTATCTTGGAGCAGTTCTCCCCTCAGTAGTTCCTGTCTCTGACATCAACTGAGTCTGGAGGGTTCACCTTGGAGGGGCTGAGTTCCCAGGAACAATCCCTACTTTGGGTTTGGAATCCAGAATTATGTTCCCATTCCTCCAGGTATCCAGGCCATTCTTGTAGTTTCTCTGTGGAGGAGCATGTCCAGGTTTCCAGGCTGCTTCCAGGCCTGGGTCCAAGAGCCTTTAGAGCAGGTGTGGGGAACTTGTAGTCTCCAGGCCACATTTGGCCTTCTGGGTCTTCTGTTGTGGCTTTTTGACTGAGTCCATATTTTACAGCACAAATCCTTTTATTCAGGGATATATTCTGTGATGTTTGGATTCAGTCAAAGGACTGTACTTCAGGAGCTAGCAGCCCACATGTGGCCTCAAGGTCAGCAGGTTCCTCAGCCCTGCTCCAGATTCTTGGGGCCCCAGGCTAGGCCAAGGGTGACCAGCCAGACTTAGCAGGCCTTCCTCCTGCAGCAATTCCAAGTCCAAATTTACAAGCACTGAAAGACTTAGGAAAAGAAGACTGTCCAATTCACTAGCATATTCACACATTTCTGATGGAGGTCTGATAGGGAGAAGCCTTCCAGCAAAGCTGTCAAAGGGCACCCTGTCACCATTCATGACAACATTAATGCATTTCCCAAAGGCCAGTTTTCTCTTTCCACTTGACCTCCAGGGCTGTCCATAAAACCCCAGAGCTCCACATCTTGTCTGTGCCTGGATAGGGGCACACCCTTTTGGTTGTTTCATTGCCGGCTCAGGAAGGGTGTCACAGGAGACTGTGGTGGGGAAGGGCAGCTGCTACCATCTCCTCCTTCATTTCATCCCCATGAAATACAGGTGCTTTCCGAGTGCTGCGAGGAAGCCGCTCCTGTGTCTTCTATTGCCATTGCTTCTGGTTTCACTGACTTTTGGTGAGACTTGCCGAGTCCCCAGTGCAGCCTGGGAGGGAGGATGGCCCAGGGTTTGATGGCAGGGCCGTGGAAGGAAAGTCTGGAAGATAGAGCTTTGACGGGGAGCCTTTAGGGAGCTGGGACAAAAGCCTGGGGAAAAGGGACCCTGGCCTCATATGGGGAAGTTTTCATGCCTAAAATGTGAAAGTTATTTCTTGTGTCTCCTTCTCCTAATCCATTTCAACACAACTTTTTGTGCTTCTTCTGTATGCAGGCCTCCCTTATGTGGTTGGGGTAGCTGTGAGGCTTCCCAGGGGCATGTTTTATCTGTGCCCTGTGTGTTCACTGACCAGGCACTTGAAGGCGGGGGAGTGGTAGAGGAGCTGAGTCAGTTATCTGGGTAGGACAGAGGCAATGGCAGCACTGGGGACTTCGCCCCTTCTCATTGTTGAGAACAGACAGGGTGGTCCTCCCTAGATGATCCCAGAAGGGCTGGACTCTTGCTCAGGAGCCATGATGTTACTCACTCCATACTGTGAGAAAAAAAACAAGCTCATGAATGATGACACCACAAGCAGACAGTCACCAGGACCTGTATTCAGGTGGCATCACTTGAAAGCATCTGGTCCTCCTTCAGAAGGAAGAGAGCAGTGTGTAGACTAGGCCTGGGATGATGAGGCAGGACTTCTTGGTTTATATTCTATGTCCTCTCACCATCTTATTCTTATGTATCTTTTTTGCCACAATTCAAAATTATATCATGACCTCCTGAGAGGATCATGTGAAAGGGAATCCTTTCCTGTCGGCTCTTGTGGTGGAAGTGGCTCTAGCCATTGCCTTTCATGTCATGGAGCTTGTCAGGCATCTGCTTTTCTTGGACTGGAGTCTGTGCTTGCATAGATGTGACACTGCCAGACTCAGTCCAGATGTAGGTCCTCAACCTCTACTTTTTACCCTTCTGGTACCGCAGCCTCTGCCTCAATTAGCTTTTGCTCCCATTTGCTAGGTGCTTGGTATTTCTACCCCTATGGACGGCAGACTTTCCACCCTCCTATGCTTTCCTGGTGGGCAGCAAAAGGAAGCAGCAAGAGTGAGGAGTTACAGGAATCAGGAAAATCTACCCCAAATTTCCAGGTGAGTGTCTGGGATTTTTACCAAGAATAGTTTGCACACCATGGGCAGACACCTTGCTCACAATCAAGTTCATTCCTCTCAACCTAGTGTTACTTAGTCAACAAGCTCTTACTAATCATGGCTTACTGTGTGTCAGGCAATATCCTAAGCCACTGGGATTCGAAGAAAGGCCAAACCAAACAAACAATCTTACAGTCCATGCCCCTGAGAACCTCCTAGACTGATGAGGAGACAATTAGGTACAAACAAAATCTAAAAGACCCAATGGGAGCACAGAAGTAGAGAGCATTGGCTGTGCTGTTTCTTATAGGGTGGCAATACAGACTATTGTCATACCATCCTTGAAGCCTGTCTTGGCCTGGCCGGGTCTGTCAGATACAGTCCTTGGTAAGGTCAACTCTGTAGCACCATGAGGCATGGGAGAATGGAGAAGCAGGGTTAGTCATAAAAAGGTACTTTGTTTTAATTTTTTATTAAAACAATCTGTTTTATTTTCCTCTCACCACCCACCTATTTGCGAAAATGCAAAACAAACCACTTGTAACAAACGTGCAGCATCCAGCAAATCAGTCCCTCCTTGGACATGTCTAAGAGATGCATGTCTCCTTCTGCTTCTTGAGTCTATTCTCTCACTGTCAGAAATTGGCTCATTTGCCAGAAGAGTAGTTGATCATCGTATTAATCAGAGTTCCAAAGTCTTTCCCAGTTGTTTGTCTTTGTGGTTTGCTTACTCCTCCCTATATCAGTTCATACAAGTTAATAGCAAAAAATGTGGGACTATTTGGTGTTTTTTTGGAGCGATTTTCAGCAGTAAGAAAATCAAGAGTCTTTGATTGAGTCTTGCCTTTGCTTGAATCAAGAGTCTTTGATTGAATTAGGAGTCCTTGATTGGAAAGAGTACATATACTCTGAGGTATATACAGAGTATATATACTCTGAGTATATATACATTTTTGGGGGGCTCATTAATTGGAAGAATGTTTGTGTAATTTGGCCGGATTAGACTATAGGTTGCTGTTAAGGAGCCCCCAGCTTTTAAAACCCAGATTTCTGTGCCTCTGTCTCTGCTAACTATGTTTGTATTGCTATGGCAACACATTTAGCAGCCTGTCTATTGTTTTCCGTTATTTTCTCTGTTTGTAATTTCTGTTGGTATTTGCTCTGAAGTTCAAGGTGCTGACTTTTTCCCTTGAACTCAGTGAATGACATGCATATGCTTAATTCAAGTAAGATTGTTAAGCCATTACAGTTGCTTTCCTTTAGAGAAGCAGATCAAAGGACATATGCTAGCAGCCCTCTTGTATGCCGGTGTCATTGGCTTTACACCTCCACAGTAGCTGCAAGGAACACTGTTGTTACAAAATGGGGCAGTTGGCAAGATCTTCATATTGAAATGAAATTTTGGGGTTTGGGGGTATAGAGTTTGTCACCTCAAAAGCAGAAGCAGCCTGAGGGGAAACAGGCAACTAGCGGTGATGGCAGTGTTTTCCAAGGTGCTTGCAGCAGGGCCCTTGGGAGATCGCCTCTCCTTCCTCCTCCCTTCCCCACTAGGCCTCTGGAAGAGACATGTTATAGCCGTGGCTATGGGAGGATAACAAGCAGATGCTCGGGGCTACTACGTCTCCCTCAGTCTTTAGACCATCTATGAGTATGATGTGTGTGGTTAGCATTCTTCCTGTATAATCTGAGTGGCCACATGGAGTGGTGGGGGTCAAGGACCTGCCTCTGGAGAGCAGCAACAATGAAGTGCTGGATGTCCCATGCAGACTCAGGCCCATGATTTTGGAAATAGCCTGGGTCAGAATTTGATTTGCCTGACATCTTATGTTCACTGCAAGTATTTCTTTTCAACTGGGAGAGGGGGAAAATCTGTGGAATGATTACTCACAGACTCCCCTTGGAGAAGACAAGTCAACCTTCAGACTTGTGTTTTATCACATTTTCAAGGCAACTCGAAAGCCCCAAAGTTCTACTCACAAGGAGCATGAGCATAAGCATAAGTATAAGCAATGAGCATAATAAGCAAACACCATGTTTACAGACGGCAAAGAAAGTCTATGAGGAATCTGATTAAATCATTTTGTCTTTGTGACCCCAACACCCCGCAGAGGAGTTTATCAGTGTTGATTGATTGGAATTGTATGCATTCTTCAAAACAACGTGCAAGAGAAGAAGACACTAATACAATTTGTCAGTAAGAGAGTCCTTAGATACAACATACATGGTCAGAATCATGAAGAAAACAAGAACAGACCATGTTCACAGAATAAGAAATATTGGTTACATAATTCATTTCAGCATCCAACATCAGATCAGTCACTGGGCTCAACAAAGGTTAAAATCAAGAGCAAATTAGAAGAAAGAGGGACAAAAAAGTAGTAGGAGACACAGTATAGATCCAACAGCTCCATTTCTTCTTGTTCAGATACGTTAAGAAGTCATGCATGGACAAAAGCAACACTGACTCATAGCATGCTTTCCCAAGGATGAGTGACTACTGCCTCAAAACACCACATTTCAGTGAGAAGGCTAGCAAGCCTGGAGGCTGCCTGTGTCAGAGACCAGCTGCTCTTTGCCGAGCAAAGAAGTCATGGCAGCAAAAGGCAAGACTGTGTTTGAGGACAGGCCACTGGCAAAAGAGAAGAGAGTAGTGAATAAAGAATACAAACAGTGACCTCATGAAACAACAAAGAGCAGGAAGGCCCCTCAGCCTTCCTATTCAACCTGGTCCTGGAAAATGGAGGCCCTTGACCTCCTGAGGTAGCCCCTTCCCCTTTTAGTGACTTGCCTTATTAGAAAGTTGTCTTCGCCTCTGATATGTGTGTGATTTCTGTCCAGCTGGGTCATCTATAACAAGTCTCATCCCCTGTCCACAAAAGTCTGCAAACAGTTTTCATGCTCCCTCATTGATTTTATGCATTTGCTGATTTGTTTCCAAAAATCTTGATGTCTTTTGTTTTTACATAACCTACCTTTCCCAGTGTAGCTTCTCTCCTCAGAGAGAGATGCAGGTAATTTGGAAAATACCCAAAAAGTTTTTGTGATCTATTAGTACAAATAACTAAGAGTTAGATATATCTATATACATATATATGTATGTATGATATGCATTTATATGTATATATGGATATATTTTGTGTATATATGTACATATATATCTATATTTCTCTCTGTCTATCTATCTATCTATCTATCTGTATCTTCCATTCTTTAGGATCCATTCTTGAAGATCCATTCTTTTGCCCCAACTCCTTCTCTGTTTGTGTATCATTCTGTTTCAAGTGTACTTCTTGTAGAGACCATATTGTTAGATTCTGATTTCTAATCCGTTCTACTCTACTCTTTCATTCTTTCATCTCATTCACATTCACAGTTATGAACCCTAAATGTATATTTTGCTCCATCCTATTCTTTTGCACTTAATCTTTTCTTTTTGAGCCTGGCCCGTCTTCTTGCCCTTTTGCTTCTGACCATTGCCTCCCTTAATCTACCCTCTCCCTCATTCTTACCTCCCCCTCACCTTTCGTTTAACCCCTTTTCCTCTTACTTTTCTTTGGGTAAGATGAATTTCCATACATAATTGTATGTGCATGTGTATTCTTACCTCCTTCAACCAGTTCAGATGAGAATAAGTTTCAAGTGTTCCCTGTTCCTCTCTTCTCTCGTCCATTGCATAATCCCTTCCGTATGGATGGTATCAGTTTCTCCATTCTTTCTCTGCTTCCCCCTCTTCCAGTACATTTCTCTGCCTCGCCCTTCCATTCTTTGGAGATCATCACAACAGAATAGAATCATTCTTGCACTGCTATCTAATTAGATTCCCTCAAAGGCCCCTGGTCATCATGAAATTCTGAAGGGGTTCCATCTATCATCTAGCCACACAAGAGACTCAGACAATTTACCCTTGTTGATTGCCTTGTCATTCCTCATTCCTGTTGACCTTATTATGCTTCTCTTGAGTTCTGTGTTTGAATGTCAGATTTTCTATTTCTCTCTGGTGTTTTCATAAGGAATGCTTGAAAGTTCTCTCTTCATGAAGTGTTCCTATTCCCCTATAGGAATATGCTCATATTCTTGCAATATACTTGGCTCTAATCCCAGACCTTTTGCATTGCAGAATATCATATACTATGCCCTGTACTCCTTTAGTGAGGAAGCTGCTAAATCTCATGTGTCCTGACAGTATTTGGATTATTTCTCTCTGGCTGCCAGCATGATTTTCTCCTTGACTTGGGAGCTCTGAATTGCATACCATTCCTGGGGGTTTCATTTGGGGGTTTCTTTCAAGAACTGATTGGTGGGTTCTTTCCAGTTTTGCTTTGACCTCTGGTTCTAAGATATTTGGGCACTTTTACTTCATAATATCTTCAAAAATATTAAGTGGAGCATCGCTCCCTTTTTTTGTTCCTGGCTTTTAGGTAGAGCAATGACTCTTAAATTATCTCTCCTCAATTCATTTCTACGTCATTGTTTTTCATATGAGATATTGCCCATTTTCTCTTATTTGTTCATTCCTTCGAATCTATTTTACTTTTTCTCTGGCTGTCTCATGGTTATTTATCTTCCGTTTGCTCAGTTTTAATTTTGAAGGATCTCTCATCAGTATTTTTGGGCTACATTTACCAAACTCTTAGATCTTTCTGTCACTGCCCTTGTTTTTTTTTTTTTTAATTTTTCCTCTTCCACTCTTATTTAGTGTCTAAAATCATTCTTTTTGCTCACTTTCATCTCGTTGTTTAGTTCTTCTAGGAATTTTTGTTCAGCTTCTGCCAATGTGCACTTTTTCTTTGAGGCTTTCCTTGAAGATGCTTTCAAGTCACTGTCTTCTTCTGTCTTTCTGTCTTGAGCTTCCCTGTCACCATAGAAGCTCTTAATGGTCACGTTCATTTTTTGGTGTACTCATTCTTTCAGCGTATTTCTTCGTCATGAACTTTATGTTGGTGTTGGTATCTGCTCACCCCTGAGCTTTCTCAGAATGCTGCAAGAAACTCTGCAAGTTTTCAGTGCTTCCAAAGTGGTGTGATCTGTTCACTGTTCTCCTTGTCTGAGCTGTGCAAGTCCTTGACTCATGTTTGGGTCTACTGGCTTGTGGGTGGTTTAGTTTCTGTAGAATGTTACTGGAGTCGGTCACTGTTAGTCCACTTTGAGGTTCTGCAGGGACCAAGCTTAATGACTGTCCTTGTGTGTGTGCATCTCCTCCCCCAAGTATCCCATTGCAGACTTACATGCAGTACTAAAGGTTAACACTGAGCAACCTGCTGTGCACTGGGCTCAGGCCCTATAGCTGTGTTTGCAGAACTTGTGGATCCCTGGCTCACTCATGACTGCTCTTCTCTGCCCTATGTCTGTGGCCCAGAGTTGCCACCTGGCCCCATTCCTCCTCCCAGCCCTCCTACAAGGTCCTCTAGGACCTGCTCCTGCCCAGGGATTCAGTGCCAGCCTTTTTGCCATCCTTGGGCACTGAAATACTTCCCACCGTCCCAGTTGACATTATGCTGGTCTCATGTCCAGCTCCCACCCCAGTGTACTCAGCCCTCTCTTTCTTTTTCAGCTTCCCTGGGCTGGAAAAATGACTCATGGGGACTTTTTCTTGGCTTTCCTGATCAGAATACTATCTGGCATATTTTCTAGATGGCTAGAGGGGAGGTGCACTGGGCTCAGCTAAAATGCTGAGCCTCCCTCTGCTATCTTGGCTCTGCCTCGGTTCTGTATAAATACTAGGGCATGGAGAGGGTGGACCTTCTGCATGCTTGGCCTCCTTTGCACCTCTTGGGGAGGTCACTGACCCAGACTTTTACCCTGAACTCTCTTAGCTTCTTTGAAATTTCTACCTTCCTAACCCTGGCCACCCCTGTTCAGGCACTCATCACTCTCTCCTGGGTGTTAGAAATACACTTGACACTGAAATTCAAGGATCAAGGGCAATTTATTTTTAATGAGGAATCCAAAGGAATTGGTAAATGTTCCTGGCTAGGAGTGGACTCCTCCCTTCTTTAGGAAGAGGGAGTTGGGAATACAGGAGCAAGACCATCTTTATTCTGTTACACTGCCATAGAGAGATGCAGCATCAGCTCAGTACCCCCCTTGAGAGGATGGATTGGTCTGCTCCCTTCTGGGTTACAATCTTCTCTACATGCCCCTCACATGCAACTCCTTGGTATGTTACCGCCCCCCCCCCAACATACTTCCCATGTTCTAAAATGGCGGAAAACTCCTCCCTGTTGGCATGTAAAGTAATATTCAATTAACCAATTAAGCATACATGGTAGCCAGTTGACCTTGTTCTCCCTTCATCCCTGACTGTTATCTGACTGGTTTAGTTCACGTTTTAATAAACATCCTGAGGCTGCGGTTTATGCAAAATTGTAAACTTTATTTGGATTGGCTGGGGACCCTCATCCTGGTTAATTTTTACTTTGTTCAAGCTGACATTTAATGAAATATTCTTTGGAACTTAATGAGCTCGTCTATGGAAACTTAACTTTGCCTAACTTTTACTAATCTCTCACATGGGTCACTGCTGCAGACTCCTGAGTGGCCTCCCTGCCTCCAGTCCATTCTTCACTCTGCTCCCAAAGGAACTTTCCTTAAGGAAAGAGAAGCTTGGTGGTAACTTCCCTCCTCAGCCAACTCCAGGGACTCCCCTTTGCCTCTGGGCTAAAACAGCTCCACTCTCTCTTTCCAGGCTTAGCCTTACTGGGCCTCAGTCCTTCCATACTTGGTGACCTTGCCAAAATGTCTGCCTCCATGTTGAGAATTCATTCTGTGTTCCCTTTCCTCTTTTAGTTCTGCTCTCCTCCCCACAAGCTGGTGCCCTTTCTCCAATTAACCTGTTCATCCACAGGCCTTTATTAAGCACTTATTATGTGCCAGATCGTGTCCTTGGTCATTCAGGTACAAAGAATGATACAATTCCCATTAGCAGGGAATGTCCATTCTAATGGGAGGGGCCAAAAAAATGTAAACACCATCAATGTACAATGAAGAATTCCACACATGGCAGTTAAATACCTGGTGGTTTGGAATGTTCTTGTCTCTGCCAATAGGATGGAAGTTCCCAGTGTGTAAGAAAGGTTCCTTTCTTGGTGCTTGTGTGCTTAGTAAATGCGGGAGTCTCTAACGCCCAGTGTTCCTTGTTCGTCCTCCTAAGAGACTTTTGATCTTTGTTTGTTTTCCTTCTTGTTCTCAAGGCTGAACAATATGTCCTGTCAAGGGTTCATTGTTCAGGAAGATGACTGGAGACTCTGATATCAGATTCCTCTGCTCATTGGCAGAAGGAGGCTGCTAGGCTGGAACACCTGCAGCTACAGCCAGGGGCCATTAAGAATGGAGATGGGAAATGCCTGAGCCAGGAAGACATTTTGACTGTCCTGGAGGGCCTGGTGAGCCGATGGGAAGCCCCTCTGAAGGAAGACTTCCGCAGGGACAGTACTGCCTACATCCAGGTGAGGAGAAAGCAGGAGCTGCTCACCTGCTCTCCTGCTCAGACCAGTTCACCAGGACTGGCCTCTCTCAGTTTCACCAACAGGGGCAGTAGGGGGCATGGACGTCTTGAGGTGAGGCAGTGCTCTGGGCTCCCCAGAGCCTGCCAAGTTCCCTGGGTCTTGTTGAAGGCCTGTCTCCTTTTCTGTGCTCCTCAGGAAGCGATGGCCACGCTCAGGGCTGAAAATCATCAAGATTTGAATAACATCTTAAAGAAGATTACTTGGGTGTGCCAGGTAATCCAGAAACTCAGCTTCTTCTGGAGGCAGAGACAGTGGGGGTGGGCATCTCAGGAGAGGCCTCTCAGGGGGCCTGGCACTTGTCTGTGGGGTTCTGGCCACATTCCATACCTGTCTGGGAGCATCTTAGATTGACAAAGACTCTGGTCATGTTAAGAGATGGCCACTTGCTAACAGAGCTACCTGATGACCCTGGACCCTGTTGTCTGAAGGATGAGCAGGGAGCTTACTGACCTCAAACAAACCTAGACCTCCTCCTACAGCAAGTGTCTGAGACCTGTCCCATGTGCTGAGCACATCCATGCCGGAAGACTAGGGAAGGATATGACTGTGAAGGAGAAGAATGGGACTTAAGAGCTACCTTTGAAACTTTCTTCAAGGGACCAAGAAATAACCTTACCACTCTGGAGAAAGTGGTTGATGCCTACTCCTAGCTGAGCTTGGACCTTTCTCAGGTGCCTCCTCTTGGTAGGACAGGAGGCCACTCTCTGAAAGGTCTAGCCTGGACCCAAGATCAAGATTTCTGGAGCCCAACAGTTTGTAGAGAATAAGATTCTCCTCAGCAGACAGAGGGCCTACCCAGAGAAGACCACAAGTCCCCAGAATCAGGAGCTGATATTTTTATCGGTCTCAATGTGGCCTCATTTTCCTTACAGGAGCTAGAAAGATGGATGCTCCAGCTCAAGTTGGAGTGGCAGAGGTAAGGTTCCAAAGTGACTTCTAAAGTGAAAGGTATGGAAGGAGGGCTAGTAAGCTACAGCAGAGAAGATAAAAGTGAGATTGTGGGTGGGGATATGGAGTGGGGAAGTGGGGGTGGTAGTGGAGCCAGAATACTTGGGTTAGCATGTCCATAAGATCAATCAGAGATGGCGAGGTCTTCAAAGAGCAGACGAAAGTAGTGAGGGCTGGGAGGGAAATGACCTGCCCAGGGTGACCCAGGGAGTAAAAGGGAAGATGTGAAGCCAGGTCTCTGGCTCTGTTCTTTCCATTGGATGGTGGTTTTCTTCAAGTGAGCCTGTTCCATTTCCTGGCCTCTGCTTGAAGCCATTCTCCATGACTATCCAGGGGTTGACCTTGACCTTTCCTTTTGTCACTGGCTAGTTTGGTCCAAGAAGCTGTCCAGGAAAACATTGTAAAGGAAATGGGCCCACTGCAGGCCCAGCTGGCTAGCATGAAGCAGGAGCTGGTAGCCTTGAGCCAGAGACAAGCTGCAGTGGCAGAACAAATAGACCTGTGACGACAGAAGATGGCAGCCCTGTGAAGTGACGTGAGTCCCCCCAGTTCCCTGGTTAGGCTGCCCATTCCCCTCAATCCAATATGGGCTGCTGCTGCCTGGGCATCTGCCCAGGGAGGTTGAAACCTCTAAGGTGTCCACTGGGTGCTTCTCCATGATTGGGCCTATTGGGTGGACTTTGTGACATGGAGGGGACATTTCTCATCTGTCAAATAGGACAAGAGTAAGCCCCAGAGGGACCAATGAGATCCTGTTTGCAGACCCCAAAGCAGTGGAGAAATGCTACCATTATATTCTTTAGTTTTACTTTGTTATAGACAGATTCCAATTTATGCTAATGCAAAAATAAATTTTCTGTTGGATCTGTGGTTGCTACTTGTCTGCCTGCCACACAGAGTTTCCTCTTGTGACCACCTTGGAGTGGTGTGGGAAAAGGCGGCAGGATTCTGGTAGAAATCCACTATTCAAAGGTTGCTTCTGTTCTGCTGAGTGAGGCCTGGAAGGAAGTGCCCTGGGCAGCAGAAGGAGCCAGAGGCAGAAGGAACTCCATGTACAGAAAAGAGAAATGGAAGAGGCCTCTAGGACACTCTGGTTTTCCTTTCACCCCATCTAGACTTAGCACAAATAGGACTGTGATACCCCAAGGTCCCCCCAGCACTCACTTATGTTTCTGAGTCAAAACCTCTCTCAACTTCCAACCCAGATGAAAAGATGTCTTCTTGCCCCTCAGAGACTCCATCTAACATCAACTGCGAACGAATTAGGGGTAAATGCACTACTTTGGGATGAGAGGTTGAGCTTAGGGGAAATGCCCTCTTACTTTCCCTGCTAACTTATTTAATTTTTAAATTGAATGTTGTTTTCATACCCACCTGTCATTTGTGATTCAAAGACTTGGCTAAAATCTGAGTGCCCTTTGCAGCGTTTCTTTGACCTAAGGGAAGACTAGCTGTTCATTGGACATTATTCGACAAGGGATCTGAGATCTCGGCAGCCTAGACAGCAAATACATCTTCTTAAGCCCTGCAGTTCTTCCCTCCTGTCATGAAAGCAAAGGGTTTCATTTCCCTGAGGAGGGAAAGTGTTCAGAGTCTGATCAAGCAAGTTGTCTCACTGAAACTGAAAGTGTCTTTCTTGATTGGGCAGTTCCCAGCTGCTCGCTGAATCAATAATGCACCTTCAAGAAAGCAGTGAACAGGAAGAGAGAGTTCAGGATTCTCTGTTCAGAGTCACTTGGCCACAATGTCTGCCCTGAGTTAATCTCTCACAGAACACAAAGGGGCAAGAACATCACTTAAGGGTTACCTAAGGGATGTTTAGAGAAGGCTGAAGAGCATCTTGAGCCCAGGTGTATTTAATCAGTGGGAAAGTAGAGATTTTAAGGGTAATAGAGCTCTGCCTACTTGCTTCTGACTCCATTGGGAAAAGAGAGAGTTTTAAAAGGAAAGCAAGCTAATCTGGGCCCTCCGATTATCGAAAGGTAATCCACCCAATCTAGTAGGCCTAGAGTAGGCCACCAATGCAGAGATCCTACTGAGAGCTACAGAGAAAGCACAATTAACAGGCATGATCTGGATGAAGGTTCAGACAAGGAGACTGAGAAGGAGGCAGTGAAACAGGTAGGTAGGAAGAGATGCAGGTGAGTTTGGAGTTATGCTAACCGGGAGAAAAGAGTGTGAATGAGAAGAGGGTCCTGGGCTCAATCCTAGGCCCTGTTCTCTTCTCCTTCCATTCTCCTTCACTTGGTGATCTCATCAACTTCCTTGGATTTAATGACTGTCTCTATGCTCATGATACTCAAAACTACCTATTCTGCCTGAAACTCTTTGCTCCCCTCCAGTGTTTTGTCTCTAGCTGCTTTTCAGATGTCCTTGTAGACATCTTCAGCTCAACATGCCCCAAACAGAATTCATTATTTCCTCCCTAAACTTCACCCTCCTACCTTCTCTATTACTCTAGAGGGTACCACCATCTTCCAGGCTCCCAACCATGGCATCATCCTGGACTCTCATCTCCCATGTCCAAGCTGCTGCCAAGGCTTGTCCAATTCACCTCTGCCCCATCTCTGGAAGATTTCACCTTTGCAGCATCTCTCAGCAATTTCACCTCTGCAGCATCTTTCAAAATCCACCCTCTCTCTCCTGTGAGGCTGCCCCTCTCCTGATACAACCCGCATCACCTCCCACCTGCACTATTGCCATAGTTGCTGGTGGGTCTGATTGCCTCAAGTCTCTCCCCACTTCTTCCAGTTATCAAACTGATTTTCCCTAAGTTGCAGGTCTATGTCACCCACCCACTCAATAATCCATGGCTCCCTATTCTGTCCTGGATCAAATGCAGAATCCTCTGCTTGTCCTTCCAAGCTCTTCATAACTTAAGCCTCTCCTCCCTTTCCAGCCTTCTTCTCACACTTTAGTCCCCACCACATCTTCTTCAATCCAGTGACACTGGCCTCCTGGCTGTTTCTTGCACAAGACCCTCCATCTTCTCTTTTCAGCCTTTTCTCTGGCTGTCCCCCATGCCTGGAACATTCTCCCTCTTAATCTCGACTTCCCTGGCTTCTTTCAAGTGCCAGTTAAAATTCCACCTTATACAAGAAGCCTCCCCGAACCCCTCAATTCTACCTTCTGTCGACTTTTTCTTATTTTTCCCATACGTAGTTGGTTTGTATCAAGTGATTTGCATGTTGTCTCCCTCATCGGATTGTGAGGTCCTTGAGGGCAGGCACCCTGTTTTTGCCTTTCTTTGTATTCCTAGCTGTTAGCATAGTAAGCATTTAATCAATATTTATTGACTGACTGATCATACTGAATGCTGTAGAGAGATGAAGGAGGATTAGGACTGAGAAAAGGTCATTAGATCATAAGAGAGCAATTTTGGCTGAATAATGAGTTTGGAAGCCAAAATACAGAGAGTGAAGAGAGTGAAAGGAAAGCAAGTGAAGGTGCCTCATGCTGATCATGTTACCAATCAAGAAACATTTCTCAATAAAGCCGTTTTTCTCATTTTCTATAGATAAGACATGAGGGACAGAAACATCCAAATGGGGTCAATGATAAAATCATTTGTTACAGAAACACCAAGAGATCTGTTCTCTTTGTAGTATTTGTGTTGTCTTCTTGCCAGTTTCATCTTTAATCAATATTCTAGGAGTCATTTAGTTAATTAGGTCTCACACTCAATTTTCTGAAAATTTCCTTTTCCTTCTATTCCTTTTCTGTTTTTATAAAACCAGAGATGATTCTCTTCATGATCTTCACCATCTTATTTAAGGTTTTGCAAGGGATTTTATGTTCTAAAGTGGTGTTGCCCTTGTGTGCTGTGTTTCTCTATTTGGTAAGGACATCAGCTGGTGGCTGGCTAAAGCAGTTTCTAGGATATTTTGGCCTCCTCCCTTTGGCAACTGCTTTATGTTGATCAGATTTCTGCCTTTTCCTTAATCTCTTCCCTCCTTTTCACCATTTCTAACTTATTTGAACGGGTTATCTCTTTGAATGTGTATATTATCTATTTCTCTAACTTGGGGGTTTTGACCTTTGCTTTAACAAGATGATTTGAGTACAAAGTGTATTCAGAAATGATTCCCACGTCAATAACCAATCACTTCTTATCCATTAGGATACAATTTCATTTTGTGGTGAGGTTGTTTGGCATTTGACACATTCAGTGACTACCAACTCTCACTTTTTCCACATATTAATGAAAATCCATCTTTTGTCTTCTCCTACCTCTCCTCTCCAGAAAAAAAGAAACAAACCTTGTAATAAACATGCAGAATTCTGATTCCCGCATGTAATTATTTTTTTTTATTTTTTTTTATTTATTTTTTATTTTTTTAAACATTTTTTTAATAAATTTCTTTATTTATTTTTAGTTTACCACACACGGTTCTACATAGTCTTGAGTTCCAGTTTTTCTCCCCTCCCTCCCCAAGACGGAATGAAGTCTCATATAACTGTCATGTATAACTTCGCATTGAAGTAATTTATGCACTAGTCAAGTCGTGGAGAAGAACCTTGACCAATGGAATGAATCATGAGAAAGAAGAAACAGAACCAAAAAAAACCAAAAAAAAAAAACAAAAACAAAAACAAAAGAGAAGCAGAAAAGGCAAGCATGTAGTGTGCCTCAGTCTGTATTCAAACTTCGCAGTTCTTTGTCTCGATGAAGAAAGCATTCTTCATCGTGAGTCCCCTGGAGTTGTCCTTGTCCCTTAGGTTGCTGAGAAAAGCACAGTATGTCAGGGTTGGTCCTCACGGAATCCATATATCTGTGGCTGTGCACAACGTTCTCCTGGCTCTGCTCCGCTCACTCAGCATTATGTCGTGTAGGTTTTTCCAGGTTGTTATGAAGTCTGCATCATCCCCATTTCTTATGGCACAATAGTATTCCATCACCTTCATATACCACAGCTTGTTCAGCCATTCCCCAATTGATGGGCATCCCTTTGATTTCCAATTCTTGGGTACCACAAAGAGAGCCGCTATAAATATTCTTGTACATATGGTTCCTTTTCCCGCTTGCGTGATTTCTTTGGGATACAACCCTAGAAGTGGTATTGCTGGGTCAAAGGGTATGAACATTTCTATAGCCCTTTGGGCATAGTTCCAAATTGCTCCCCAAAATGGCTGGATCAGCTCACAACTCCACCAGCAATGTAACAATGTTCCAATTTCCCCACATCCTTTCCAGCATTTATCATTCTCCTGATTTGTTATTTTAGCCAATCTGACAGGAGAGATGTGGTATCTAAGAGTTGTTTTGATTTGCATTTCTCTAATCAACAGCGATCCAGAGCATTTTTCCATATGCCTGTAGATAGCTTTAATTTCTTCCTCTGAAAACTGCCTGTTCATATCCTTTGACCATTTCTCAATTGGGGAATCGCATGTATTCCTATATATTTGGCTCAGCTCCCTGTATATTTTAGAGATGAGGCCTTTATCAGAGATACTAG
Source organism: Trichosurus vulpecula (assembly GCF_011100635.1). Classification (NCBI taxonomy): domain Eukaryota; kingdom Metazoa; phylum Chordata; class Mammalia; order Diprotodontia; family Phalangeridae; genus Trichosurus; species Trichosurus vulpecula. The sequence goes on along the minus strand of NC_050574.1, from coordinate 80,841,769 downwards.
TTGCAAAGATTTTCTCCCAATTTTCTGCTTCCCTCCTAATTCTTGTTGCATTGGCTTTTTTTGTACAAAAACATTTCAATTTGACAGAATCAAAATTATCCATTTTGCATTTTGTAATGCTCTCTATCTCTTGTTGGGTCATGAATTCTTTACTTTTCCACAAATCTGATAAGTAAACTATTCCTTGCTTTCCCAAATTACTTAGAGTATCAACTTTTACTCCTAAATCATGAACCCATTTTGACTTTATTTTGCTATATGGTGTAAGATATTGGTCTATGCCCAGTTTTTGCCCTACCATTTTCCAATTTTCCCAATAGTTTTTGTGAAATAGTGAATTATTAGCCCAGAAACTGGCCTCTTTGGGTTTATCAAAGAGTAGATTGCTAAACTTGTTGATTTCTCCTACTTGTGTACCTATCCTATTCCACTGATCCACACCCCTGTTTCTTAACCAGTACCAGGCAGTTTTGATGACTGCTGCTGTGTAGTACAGTTTAATATCTGGTGTGGCTAAGCCACCATCTCTAGCATGTCTTTTCATTAATATCCTTGATACTCTAGACCTCTTGTTTTTCCAAATGAATTTTGTTATTATTTTGTCCAGCTCAGTAAAAAAAATTTTTTGGTAGTTCGATTGGTATGGCACTGAATAGATAGATTAATTTAGGTAGAATTGTCATTTTTATTATATTAGCTCGGCCTAACCATGAGCAACTGATATTTCTCCATTTATTTAGATCTGATTTTATTTGCGTGAAAAGTGTGTCATAATTATGTTCATATAGGCCCTGGGTTTGTCTTGGCAAATAGACTCCCAAATATTTTATAGTGTCTACAGTAACTTTGAATGGAATTTCTCTTTCTATCTCTTGCTGTTGGGCTTTGTCAGTAATGTATAGGAATGCTGAGGATTTATGTGGGTTTATTTTATATCCTGCAACTTTGCTAAAGTTGTTTATTATTTCAAGTAGTTTTTTACTTGATTCTCTAGGATTCTCTAGATAAATCATCATATCATCTGCAAAAAGTGATAATTTAGTTTCTTCTTTTCCTATTCTTATTCCTTCAATTTCTTTTTCTTCTCTTATTGCTACAGCTAATGCTTCCAGTACCAAATTGAATAATAGGGGTGATAATGGACATCCTTGTTTCACCCCTGATCTTATTGGGAATGCATCTAGTTTATCCCCATTACAAATAATGCTTGTTGATGGTTTTAGGTAGATGCTATTTATAATTTTGAGGAAGGTTCCCCTTATTCCTATCCTTTCTAGTGTTTTTTATAGGAATGGGTGTTGTACTTTGTCAAAGGCTTTTTCTGCGTCTATTGAGATGATCATATGGTTTTTGCTAGTTTTGTTGTTGATATGGTCAATTATGCTAATAGTTTTCCTAATATTGAACCAGCCTTGCATTCCTGGAATAAATCCTACCTGGTCATGGTGTATTATTCTCGTAATGAGTTGCTGCAATCTTTTTGCTAATATTTTATTTAAAATTTTTGCATCAATATTCATTAGAGAAATTGGTCTATAATTTTCTTTCTCTGTTTTAACTCTACCTGGTTTGGGTATTAGTACCATATTTGTGTCATAAAAAGAATTTGGTAGGACTCCTTCTTCACCTATTTTCCCAAATAGTCTACAAAGTATTGGAATTAGTTGTTCTTTAAATGTTTGATAGAATTCACATGTAAAACCATCTGGCCCTGGAGATTTTTTCCTAGGGAGTTCGTTGATGGCCTGCTCTATTTCTTTTTCTGATATGGGGTCATTAAGAAATTTCACTTCCTTCTCTGTTAGTCTGGGCAGTTTATGTTTTTGTAGATATTCATCCATATCTCTAAGTTTGTCAAATTTATGGGCATTCAGTTGGGCAAAATAATTCCTAATTATTGTTTTGATTTCCTCTTCATTAGAGGTGACCTCACCTTTTCCATTTTTTATACTGGTAATTTGATTTTCTTCTTTCTTTTTTTTAATCAAATTGGCCAAAGGTTTGTCAATTTTATTGGTTTTTTCATAAAACCAGCTCTTTGTTTTATTTATTAATTCAATAGTTTTCTTGGTTTCAATTTTATTAATCTCTCCTTTGTTTTTCAGTATTTCTAATTTGTTATTTAATTGGGGGTTTTCAATTTGCTCTTTTTCTAGCTTTTCCAGCTGTCTGCCCAGATCATTGATCTCCTCTTTCCCTATTTTATTCATGTAGGCATTTAGAGATATAAAACTTCCCCTAAGAACTGCTTTTGCTGCATCCCATAAGTTTTGGTATGTTGTTTCATTATTGTCATTCTCTTGAATGAAATTATTAATTGTTTCTCTGATTTGTTCTTTGGCCCACTCACTCTTTAGAATTAAATTATTTAGTTTCCAATTAGTTTTTAGCTTATTTTTCCATGGTACTTTATTAAAAATGATTCTTATTGCATCATGGTCTGAAAAGGATGCATTGACTACTTCTGCTTTTCTGCTCTGGATTGTGAGGTTTTTATGCCCTAGTACATGGTCAATTTTTGAGTATGTGCCATGTACTTTTGAGAAGAAAGTATATTCCTTTTTATCCCCATTCAGTTTTCTCCAAAGGTCTATCATATGTGCCTTTTCTAAAATTCTGTTTACCTCCTTAACTTTTTTCTTATTAATTTTGAGGTTAGATTTATCAAGTTCAGAAAGGGGGAGGTTGAGGTCTCCCAGTATTAGAGTTTTGCTGTCTATTTCTTCCTGTAACTCCCTTAACCTCTCCTCTAAGAATTTGTATGCCTTACCACTTGGTGCATATATGTTAAGCAATGATATTGCTTCATTGTTTATGGTTCCTTTTAGCAGGATATAATGTCCTTCCTTATCTCTTTTAATTGAATCTATCTTTACTTTTGCTTTGTCTGAGATTAGGATTGCTACACCTGATTTTTTTACTTTAGCTGAGGCACAATATATTTTACTCCAGCCTTTTACCTTAACCCTATGTGTATCCCCCTGTTTCAGATGCGTTTCTTGTAAACAGCATATTGTAGGATTATGGTTTTTAATCCATTCTGCTATCTGCTTCTGTTTTGTGAGAATGTTCATCCCCTGCACGTTCAGGGTTATGATTTCTATCTGTGTCTTTTTCTCCATCCTAATTCCCCCTGTTTATGCTTTTATTTCTCCCTTTCCCCTTCTCCTCCTCAACAAAGTTTTGCTTTTGACCGCCGCTTTCCTCAGTTAACCCTCCCTCTTTATTCCCCTCCCTTATCTTACCGTTACCCACTTGCTACTTCTCCTCTTCCTTCTGCCCTCCCCCCTCCCTTTTCCCCCCTTACCCTCCCACTTCCCGTAGGACAAGTTAGATTTCTAAACTTATCAGAGTATGTTATTCCCTTCTTGAACTAGATCAGATGACAGTAAAGCTCAAATACTGCTCTTCTCCCTCCCTTCTTTCCCTCTACTATAATATGTTTTTTTGCCACTTCCTTTGGTGTAATTTACCCTTTTCTACTACCTCCTTACTACTTCCCTCATAGCCCTCCCTTTATATCTCTTATTTATATTTTATATCTTTACATAAGTTAATTTATATAGGCATTCACAACCTATGTATATCCCTTTCATTTGTCATAATAGTTGTACCATTCACAAGAATGACTTATATATGTATATGTATATATATATATATATATATATATATATATATATATATATATATACATACATACATAAAAAACATACATAAGATGATATAATCCCACATAAAAATGTGAACAACCTAACCTTATTGGTTAATGAGGTTTGTGGGGTTTTTCCCCCTGGTTACCGTTTTATGTCTCTCTTGAGTTTTGTATTTGGAGATCAAATTTTCCATTGAGTTCTGGCCTTTTCATCAGGAAGGTCTGGAATTCCCCTATTTCATTGAATGTCCATCGCCTTGCCTGGAAAATTATGCTTAGTTTTGCTGGGTAGTTGATCCTTGGTTGTAGTCCCAGCTCCTTTGCCCTTCGGAATATCATATTCCAATTTCTCCTGTCTTTTAAGGTGGAAGCTGAGAGATCCTGCGTGATCCTGACTGTAGTTCCACGATATTTGAATTGCTTCTTTTTGGCTGCTTGCAGTATTTTATCCTTGAGTTTATAGCTCTGAAATTTGGCTATAATATTTCTTGGTGTTTTCAGTTTGGGATCTCTTTCAGGGGGTGATAGGTGAATTCTTTCAATGACCATTTTGCCCTCTGGTTCTAGGACCTCTGGGCAGTTGTCTTTGATAATTTCTTCGAAGATACTGTCAAGGCTCCTTTTTTCATCATGGATTTCCGGTAGACCAATAACTCTCAAATTGTCTCTCCTGGATCTATTTTCCAGGTCAGTTGTTTTGCCAATCAGATATTTCACATTTTTTTCTATTTTTTCATTCTTTACGTTTTGTTTTATTACTTCTTGATGCCTCATAGATTCCTTAGCTTCCACTTGCTCAAGTCTAATTTTAAATGAGTTAGTGTTTACATTTTGCTTTTGAGCCTCCATTTTCAATTGGTTGATTTCGCCTCTCAGGGTGTCCTTTTCTCTCTCTAGATTCTGAATCTCTGTAGCCATTTCACCAATCTTATTCTTTAGGGACTTGATTTCTTCAGTGGATTTTTTCTCCCTTTTTTCCATTTTTTCCATATTTTCTTTTAGCTCCCTAATTTGGTTTTTAAAATCCTCCTTTAACTCTTCCAGCAGTGCTTTTTGGGCTGGAGACCAGTTCATATTAGCTTTTGAGGTATCTGATGTATCTACCGTGTCATTGCCGTCCTCCTCCATATCGATATTTTGAACCTGCCTGTCTCCATAAAAAGAATCTATTGTCCTCGGTTTTTTTGTATTCTTCTTCATGTTTGTTGTTTTCCCTTTTCCTGGCGTTACAACGAATTTCTATCTTTGGGCTCTCTGTCCCAGCTTTCTTATTCTGGGGGTTGTGAGTCTAGAATTATAGCCTTCAGTTTCCTGAGGTGTGGGGGAGGGGTCTTGCTCCCTGGCATCTCACTCCCTGTGGGTGCTCTTCAGCACTTGCTTTTCAGCAATGGTCTCAGCTGTTTGTTGTTTGAGCTGATGTCTGGCACTTCCCCTGGGGGAGCAAGGTTACCTAATAAACTGGTAACAAATGCAAAACAATGAGCATGAAGACAACTAGCACGAAAAAATGGGAAATGGAAGTAAAAAATCTGCAACCACTGTATAAGACGCACCCAGTTTTTACACCGCAAATTTTTCGAAAATGGGTGCATCTTATAGATGGGGAAATATGGTAACCACTTGTCCATTTAGGCATCTGTAAAATGAGTTCCATAATCCTTTATAGCCGTGATGATCAAATGAAAAAACTGTCCAGGGCTGTCCTTGTGAAGCACATTGCCTAAGGGTTGGGGTTATTATCAGCTGGTTAGCTTGGACCTAGACAGAGGTCTTGCATGTGACCCCATGTACCGTCTAGAACAGATCACAGAATCAGATATTATTGGGGGGGAGGGGGCCTGGGGGGAACCAAAGACTTGGAAGAGAAGGTGGTCCTTCCTCACCAATCTATTAGGAGAAGGAAAATGTGTGTTTGTGAAGAAACCTAAGAACAATCAGAAGTCCAGTGTCAAAACCCCAGATTCAATAAAGATGTGCTAAGGGGGAGATCTAAAATGGAGAGAGATTGTGGGTGGCCCTTCATCAGGTAAGCCTCCTGCAGGATCTTTTTTAGAGAGGACATTATGGCCAGGCTGAGCCATGGCTGAGCTCAGGCACAAAGCTGGTGGGCTTGGCTCTGATAGGCAGCCATCATCAATGTGTCTTGGAGATGCTTCAGAAGCACTTTAGGAGAGCCCCTCTCTGTCCCAGCCCAGCTTCCCTTTTGGAGTAATAGGTCTGGGGAGTTTCATCCCTCTACTTCAAGGTCCCCCCTCCATCAGTCTCTTTTCATGGGGTCCCAGAAAATTGCATCAAGTCGGTTACTCCATAAGTGTTAGAAAAATACTTACATTGTCTAGGAGTTAACAATACTCGTTGGTAAAGCAGCAATGGTTTTTTTATATTTTATATTTATTTGGTCTGAATAAATGGGTATGTCCCCTGAACAGAGTATGGGAGAGTACAAGGACTCAGATGGACCCTAGTCCTTTTTATTGACTCGCGCTTTGAATCTCCCACCAGGGTCTTCATTAGCCAGATGCAACCCCTGACTGCCTATGTCATGAGCTCCTCAAATGGCTCATTTAAGCATGTGTACAAGCCTCTAAACTTTCACCTGACCAGAAGCCTGGTCTCTGCAAGATCACAGCTCTGATTAGAACTAGTTCTCATCAGTCACCTGACTTACATTCTGCTAAAGCTAGGCAGAGGGTGAGAGAGGGATACTTTCAAGTTTGTGTAAACAAAACGGATCCTCTCATTTCTTACAATTTCCCCCTCTTCTTTTATTCAAATTTTTGTTTGTACATCTTTAATACTCCTTTACTCTCCTTCTCATCTGAATTTTTCCCCTTCCCCGTCACCCCTTTAAGTAAATATGGGAAAGATTGATAGACGCATTGACAGATCAAAAGGGGGCAGTCCCCTTTATAAATACAAACAGAGAGAGAGACCCAAGAGAAAACAATAATGCAATCGTCCCTTTAAGATTAAAAAGTCTCTTCCCAAATAGCCATCTGGCAGGAAACATCATCAATGAAGTCCTCTGGTCCTAGGTATTTGTTCCAGTCATCTCAAGCACAGTATCTCAGCATCATCTTCTTCTTCTCTTCTTGTAGGACAAGCTTTCTATTCATTCTCCTACAAAAGTTACTTTAACACAATTTTGAGTCACTATTTATAATTCTTAAAACTTGATCATTTTTTACAAATTTAAAATTGAAACCCTGACCAATTGTCATGTTTAATAAATTCACATCAGAACACAGTTTCTTATACTTTACAGGAATCCATTATTAATTTCCTCAACAGGATGATGAGATTTCACTAAGGAATAAACAACAGGCTCAGGCACATGCATAAATACATTAAATAATCAATTTTTAAGAAACTACATATAAAATCATATACTTTTACTCTTGCCATGTTTCTTTTAAGTCGTTTACAAGATAAACCAGAAGCCATTCTTCCTTTAACATTGCTAATTATAAGAAAACTTTAGACAATCATAATATTAACCAAATAATAAAATAGTATTCTCACAAGCCCTTGACCTAATTGTCTCCGTACCTTTACCAAGAATTAAAGGACCCTAACTTATACATGACCCTATACAGGGACCTTATAAACTACCCTAACTTATACAGGAACACTAGTACCAGTCCTTTAGTAACCTAAGATGTTCTGTAATCAATTATTTTAATAGATTAGTTGTACTTACAAAGCCTTCTGATTATACAAATTTGCCACTAAGAGATTAGGGACTTATAATATGGTAACATTTTCTCCCCAACTTCCTGTCAACTCCAGGCAAAAGTTAGGTCAAACTGCAAACTGTGTTGAGCCAGGCTTAAAGTCTGCCAAGTTTCAGTTAAGGAATCAAATCAAGAGAGTCCCACCTCAGCATATGTGGAACAGTTGCCCACTTAACCTTCCCATGAAATCACACCTGCAGTACATACTTGCCCCTCACAGGGCTGCTGGCGTCATGGTTCAGTGACTCTGACAGCCATCCTGGACATTCACACCTAGAGTTAGACTCAGAAACAGTCAGTTCACAGTCTCATTAAGTCTTTGAACAGCAAGTTCCAAAAGTCAGTTTAAGATATGACTATAATCTCACATGGCTTAAGGAACATCTACAAAATTAGCTCTAAATAGCTTGCATGCATTTCCACCTTTGTTCATAAAATCTTCTCATTAAGATCATAAGATATGGTTCTAACACATTTGCATCAGTTTCCCAGGCTTTTCTATTCTCCTCTAACTATGCCTGATCTGAAAGAATGAGAAATACTTCCAGAATTGAACTATGTAATATGATAGGTTCAAACACTAACTTTATCTTTCCATTTTAGATCATAGAAAGAACTGAAATCCAAACAACCACATTTAACTTTTCCCGTCAATGCAAAAGTATTCTGCAACTTATCTTTCTTTAAGAAACCTACATTGAAATTCTTTTCCCCAAACTGAAAATGTCTCTGATTTAATTCCGGTAATTAATTATACCACTTGTCTTAATACCCAATTGCTCTTACATCACTTTGAAAGATTTAAGGAACTTATTTCACATAGATAGAAAGTAATTTTAAAACCTAGCCTTAATTTATGGGATAAAGATTCAACATTACTTTTGTATCTTTATTTCAGAAACTTCCTTTTTTCCTTTGTCTAAATATTCCCATTAATATTTAGAAAGAATGTTACCAAAAAATAGAATGTTATCTGACATACGACTATGCAAGGGTACCAATTTACCCAATCATTTGACTGAAAACAGCAAGATTTCACTTATTGGCATTAATCAAATTTTCCATTTTTCCCCATAAAACCTTCTGGGTCTTTAGGTACCACAACATCACTTCACAATATTAATAGATTCTGACGGATACCTTTCCTTCTGTCACTAACTACTTATTTTGGATTAGAGAGACTGCCCATAAAAAAAACCATAAATCTACCTGTGTTCTCTCTCTCTCTCTCTCTCTCTCTCTCTCTCTCTCTCTCTCTCTCGTAACTCTTGGCATCTCCCCCAGAGGGTGGGTCCTTTCACAAGTTTCACTAATCAAAACTTTACCAGGACCAACAGCTCAAATTCTAATCTTATTCTAAAAACCAATCACTACAAATCAGTTCTGCTGACTTTAAAAGGCCTGGTTTGGAGGTCAGCTGGTTTCTGACCTCTGCTGTTCTCTTTCTGTGAGTGGATCCCAGTAACTGCTGCCCCTCCCCACTCCTTCCCTTCTGCCAGGTTGAAAAAGGTCCTAAATGGCAGTTATAAAACTTATGCCCTTCAAAAAGTAGGTGTTCCCAATGGATGCCAATTGATGGGCCTACATTCTGGGAGGGGTGCTATATTAAAATGAGTTTTGGGGTAGACCTAGGTCACTGCATCCTGATCAGAAAAACATCAATTTCCACCCCACTCAACAATAGGGGGCGTTAACATTTGCCCAGACCTGTGTGGATATGTCTGTGAGGCACATTCAGCTTGTGCATATCTCCCCAGCATCTGGTCCCAACCAGAGAATCACAAAATTCAAGACTTTCCACAGCGTTGATAAGAATTTATGCCAAAATTCTTGTTTTTGTTAAAAACCTCAATTCTTGATTAAGTACAATTTCCTTTTTGTTATTAAATTTTTATTTTTAGTTTACAACACACTATTCTACATAATTTTGAGTTCCAGATTTTCTTCCCTCCCTCCCCCCTCCCTCCCCAAGACACCATGGAATCTCATATAACTACCACGTATAACTTCGCATTGAATTAATTTATACACTAGTCAAGTTGTGGAGAAGAATTATGACCAATGGAATGAATCATGAGAAAGAAGAAACAGAATCAAAAAAAAAAAAGACTAAAAAACAAAAACAACAACCCAAAAAGAAAAACAAAAGAGAAGAAAAAAAAGGGGAAGAAAAAAAGCTTGCGTTTGCAAGCATGAAGTGTGCCTCAATCTGCATTCATACTTCTTACTCTTTCTCTGGATATAGACAGCATTCTCCATCGTGAGTCCTTTGGAGTTGTCTTTGTACCTTGTATTGCTGAGAAGAGTGAAGTCTGTCAGGGGTGGTCCTCACATAATCCATATATCTGTGATTGTGTATAATGTTCTCCTGACTCTGCTCCACTCACTCAGCATTATATCATGTAGGTTTTTTCAGGTTGTTATGAAGTCCGTATCATCCCCATTTCTAATGGCACAATACTATTCCATTACCTTCATATACCACAGCTTGTTCAGCCATTCCCCAATTGATGGGCATCTCTTTGATTTCCAATTCTTAGCTACCACAAAAAGAGCTGCTATAAATATTTTTGTACATATGGGTCCTTTTCCCGCTTGTGTGATTTCTTTGGGATGCAACCCTAGAAGTGGTATTGCAGGGTCGAAGGGTATGAACATTTTTATAGCAACCCTAGAAGTGGTATTGCTGGGTTGAAGGGTATGAACATTTTTATAGCCCTTTGGGCGTAGTTCCAAATTGCTCTCCAAAATGGCTGGATCATCTCACAACTCCACCAGCAATGTAACAATGTTCCATTTTTCTCACACTCTCTCCAGCATTTATCATTTTCCTCTTTTGTTGTTTTAGCCAATCTGACAGGAGAGATGTGGTATCTAAGAGTTGTTTTGATTTGCATTTCTCTAATCAGTAGTGATTTAGAGCATTTTTTCATATGCCTATAGATATCTTTAATTTCTTCCTCTGAAAACTACCTATTCATATCCTTTGACCATTTCTTAATTGGGGAATGGCTTGTATTCCTATATATATGGCTCAGTTCCCTGTATATTTTAGAAATGAGGCCTTTATCAGAGATACTAGTTGCAAAGATTTTCTCCCAATTTTCTGCTTCCCTAATTTTTGTTGCATTGGCTTTTTTGTACAAAAACATTTCAATTTAACATAATAAAAATTATCCATTTTGCGTTTTGTAATGCTCTCTATCTCTAGTTGGGTCATGAATTCTTTTCTTTTCCATAAATCTGATAGGTAAACTATTCCTTGCTCTCCCAAATTACTTATAGTATTAGCCTTTACTGCTAAATCATGAACCCATTTTGACATTATTTTGGTATATGGTATAAGATATTGGTCTATTCCCAGTTTCCGCCCTACCATTTTCCAATTTTCCCAACAGTTTTTGTGAAATAGTGAATTATTAGCCCAGAAGCTGGCCTCTTTGGGTTTATGAAAGAGTAGATTGCTATAGTTGTTGACTTCTCCATCTTGTGTTCCTATCCTATTCCACTGATCCACACCTCTGTTTCTTAGCTAGTACCAGGTAGTTTTGATGACTGCTGCTCTGTAGTACAGTTTAATATCTGGTATGGCTATGCCACCTTCTCTAGCATTTCTTTTCATTAATACCCTATATATTCTAGACCTCTTGTTTTTCCTGATGAATTTTGTTATTATTTTGTAACCTCAGTAAAATAATTTTTTGGTAGTTCAATTGGTATGGCACTTAATAGATAGATTAATTTAAGTAAAATTGTCATTTTTAGTATATTAGCTTGGCCAGCCATGAGCAACCGATATTTTTCCATTTATTTAGATCTGACTTTATTCGCGTGAAAAGTGTTTCATAGTTATGTTCATATAGGCCCTGGGTTTGTTTTGGCAGATAGACTCCCAAATATTTTATAGTGTCTACAATAACTTTGAATGGAATTTCTCTTTCTATCTCTTGCTGTGAAGTTTTGTTAGTAATGTATAGGAATGCTGAGGATTTATGTGGGTTTATTTTATATCCTGCAACTTTGCTAAAGTTGTTTATTATTTCAAGTAGTTTTTTACTTGATTCTCTAGGATTCTCTAGATAAATCATCATATCATCCACAAAAAGTGATCATTTAGTTTCTTCTTTTCTTATTCTAATTCCTTCAATATTTTTTTCTTCTTTTATTGCTACAGCTAACGTTTCTAGTACCAAATTGAATAGTAGGCGTGATAATGCACATCCCATTTAGTTTCCAATTAATTTTTAGCTTATTTTTCCATGGTTCTTTGTTACAAATAATTCTTATTGCAACATGATGTGAAAAGTGTGCTTTTACTACTTCTGCCTTTCTGCACTGGATTGTGAGGTTTTTAGGTCCTAGTACATGGTCAATTTTTGAGTGTGTGCCATGTACCGCTGAGAAGAAAGTATATTTCTTTTTATCCCCATTCAGTTTTCTCCAGAGGTCTATCATATCTGCCTTTTCTAAAATTCTGTTTACCTCCTTAACTTTTTTCTTATTTATTTTGAGGTTAGATTTATCAAGTTCAGAAAGGGGGAGGCTGAGGTCTCCCAATATTTTAGTTTTGCTGTCTATTCCTTCCTATAACTCCCTTAAACCTTCCTCTAAGAATTTGTATGCCTTACCACTTGGTGCATATATGTTAAACAATGGTATTTCTTCATTGTTTATGGTGCCTTTTAGCAGGATGTAATGTCCTTCCTTATCTCTTTTAATTAAATCTATCTTTACTTTTGCTTTGTCTGAGGTTAGGATTGCTACACCTGCTTTTTTTTACTTTAGCTGAGGCGCAATATATTTTACTCCAGCCTTTTACCTTTGCCCTGTGTGTATCCCCTTGTTTCAAATGTGTTTCTTGTAAACAGCATATTGTAGGATTATGGTTTTTAATCCATTCTGCTATCTACTTCCGTTTTATGGAAGATTTCATCCCATTCACATTCACAGTTATGATTTCTATCTGTGTCTTTTCCTCCATCCTATTTTCCCCTGTTTATGCTTTTATTTCTCCCTTTCCCCTTCCTCTCCTCAACAAAGTTTTGCTTTTGACTGCTACCTTCCTCAGTTTACACTCCCTCTTTATTCCCCTCCCTTGTCTTATTGTTTCCCACTTGTTACTTCTCCCCTCCCTTCTGACCACCCCCCTACCTTTTTCCCCCCTTCCCCTCCTACTTCCTGTAGGACAAGTTAGGTTTCTGTACTTATCAGGGTATGTTATTCCCTTCTTGAACCAGATCAGATGACAGTGAGGCTCAAATACTGCTCTTCTCCCTGCTTTCTTTCCCTCTACTATAATATGTTTTTGTGCTTCTTCATTTGGTGTAATTTACCCTTTTCTACTACTTCCTTACCTCTTCTCTCATTGCCCTCCCTTTACATCTCTTACTTATGTTTTTTTTATCCTTATATCAATTATTTTATACAGGCCTTCACAATCTATGTGTATCCCTTTAAATCGTCATAATAGCTGTGCCATTGTCAAGACTAACATATATATGTCTATATATAAAATATACATAAGATGATATAATCGTATACAAAGATGCAAATAATTTGCCGTTATTGATTTTTCCCCCTGTTTACCTTTTTATGTCTCTCTTGAGTTTTGTATTTGGAGATCAAATTTTCCATTGAGTTCTGGCCTTTTCATCAGGAAAGTCTGCAATTCCCTTATTTCGTTGAACATCCATCTCCTTGCCTGAAAACTTATGCTTAGTTTTGCTGGGTAGTTGATCTTTGGTTGCAGTCCCAGCTCCTTTGCCCTTCAGAATATCATATTCCAATTTCTCCTGTCTTTTAATGTGGAAGCTGAGAGATCCTGCGTGATCCTGACTGTAGTTCCATGATATTTGAATTTTTTCTTTTTGGCTGCTTGAAGTATTTTCTCCTTGACTTTGTGGTTCTGAAATTTGGCTACGATATTTCTTGGTGTTTTCAGTTTGGGATCTCTTTCAGGGGGTGATTGGTGAATTCTTTCAATGACTATTTTGCCCTCTGGTTCTAGGACCTTTGGGCAGTTGTCTTTGATAATTTCTTCGAAGATACTGTCAAGGCTCTTTTTTTCATCGTGGATTTACGATAGACCAATAACTCTTAAATTGTCTCTCCTGGATCTATTTTCCAGGTCAGTTGTTTTCCCAATGAGATATTTCACATTTTTTTTTTCTATTTTTTTCATGCTTTATGTTTTGTTTTACTACTTCTTGGTGCCTCATAGATTCATTAGCTTCCACTTGCTCCACCCTAATTTTTAATGAGTTAGCGTTTTCATTTTGCTTTTGATTCTCCTTTTCCAGTTGGTTGATTTTGCCTCTCAGGGTGTCATTTTCTCTCTCTAGATTCTGAATCTCCATAGCCCTTTCGCCAATCTTTTTTTCCATATTTTCTTTTAGCTCCCTAATTTGGTTTCTAAAATCCTCCTTTATCTCTTCCAGCACTGTTTTTTTTGGCTGGAGATCACTTCGCATTATCTTTTGAGGTACCAGATGTATCTATAGTGTCATTGCTGTCCTGTTCCATATTGGTATCTTGATCCTGCCTGTCTCCATAAAAAGAATCGATGGTCCTCGGTTTTTTTTGTGTTCTTCTTCATGTTGGTTTGCCTTTTCGTGGCTTTACAACAAATTTCTGCCTTTGGGGCTCAGGGCTCTCTGTCCCAGCTTTCTTATTCTGGGGATTGTGATTCTAGAATTACAGCCTTCACTTTCCTGAGGTGTGGGGGAGGGGTCTGGCTCCCTGACATCTATTTCCCTCGAGGTGCTCTCCAGCACTGTTGCTCTTCAGCAATGGTCTCAGCTGTTTGTTGTTTGAGCTGATGTCTGGCACTTCTCCTGGGGGACCAAGATTACATCTGGGCTTCTGGTGTTGACCCCTGCCGGCTCTGCCCCTCTGGGACTAATGAACTTCTACTATTTGACCACTGAAGCCCCGCTTCTTTCACCTCTGTTCTAGAGTTCTTTTTTTCCCCTGAGGCATTCTCTGGGTGGGGAGGGAAGGAATTAGAGCCATTTACCTGGACATTATGTCTCCCGGAAGTTCAAGAAGCCTTGTTTCATGACTTTGGGCTGCAAGCCTCAGGGGTTCGTGTTTCATGGCTGGTGGCATTGCACTGCCTCTCATCACTTCCGTAGACTGCCATCCTGTGTTGTGAGGCCTGGGGATCTCCACCAGTTTCGGGTGCCCAGCTTTCTCCCAGCCTGTCTCCCACATGGGTTTCCCAGCCAGCCGCTTCCACTTTGGTCTGAAGCAGCTCTGCACGCCCAGCACTCTCCAAGCCTACAGATTCGTGCCTTCGGCCTCTCAGACTCTCCTGGCTCGGAAATTTGCCCCACTCAGACTGCTCGAGGTTTCTAACTCTGTCAAATTTGCTCAAATTCACTTCTTTATGGGAATCTGACTGACCTTGTTAAGTAAAATTCTTAAACTAATAACATCTAGATTATAAGAGGAATTGCTTTTAATAAATTCCCAAAGTATTATAAGAACACAATTTCAACACAATTCAACTGAACACATTCAACACAATTTCAACTGAAACTTCTTTCTAAATGAAAAAAACAAACAAACTTGTAAGTGTATAATTTCAGCAATAATACAACAACATCTTTTTAACCCATTCATCATTTTTCTCTGATAGTACAATTCTTAACAATATTTAAACCATACAAATGTAATAATGCCTTGAATGTTTTTATGTATTTAAAACTTGAACTACCCATCAAGTTAGGTGTAGGCATTTCTAAGTCTCCTTACACAGGAAGTCATTCATCTCATTACCAACACCCTGAATCACTGTATGCATATTTATAAATAGCCCAGATTTCCAAAGGAAAATCTGCTGTAATATTACTTGTTTATAACCAAATATAACAGTTTCAAACTATCGCATTTTTATCACACCCTTTTTAAAAGATCAATTAATATATTACAATATTAAGACCTCACAAAGTTTTCTCAAATTTTACAATATAAGAGAACTTTTAAAAATAAAATTTGGAAATAAGATGACCTCAATTACATTTCTGGATTCCTATTCATCCAGATTTGGAGTTGGCACTGGGACCCTCACTGGTCAGCTTTTGCCAAACCCCACTTTAGGCATTTCAATTCCTTGCTTGTAATTAAGAGGCCTAGGAAAGTTGAAGGAGGTGTGGCTAGTTTTTCCAAGCAAAAAGATTTGGATTTTCAGCGCTCGTGGGTTTGCTGCTCCCCCCACTCCTCTCATCTTCACACATAACAATTCTTTATTCCATGTTAAAATATTTTTAGTTTCCCCTCCATTTGTCTGCCTCAGATAACTTGAGAAAGGAGCTACCTCAATTTCTAAGGAGAATTGACCAGGAATCCAGGATTATCAATAAAGATCTCAGCCCTAGGTGAATTACTTTGGATCTGGCAGCCCTTAAGACAAAGGAGCTAGCCCTTTTAGATATGCTAATTTTCAGGGGGCTAGCGTAATTTCCTGCCACTAGTATATGACTTCAAATCTTTATTTTATATGATCTTTGTGGAAACAAAATTCAATCACACCTTACTCAGGCAAAGCTTATTTTATAAGTATACAAATAAAAATCTTTACTATAGCCAATACCCAGATTCAATAAGACCATTCATTACTAACTAATCAGCCTTATTTTCCAATCAGGCTACAAGTTTCTTTTAACTTCAGCTCCTGATGGACACACCCAGCCTTCCAAGGTGGGGTGGGGGATAGGATGGCTAAGAGCACATGGACCCAGAGGCACATGGACTTAGGTGCTGTCCTACCCCCTACCAAATCTCTTACCTCAAGCTTCTTTCTTTTTTCCCCAGTCTTTACTCAAACATTATACCCTCCATATTCTCACGCTAATTTCAATCTCTTTCTTTCCTAATCTTGACCCAAACTACTCAAATATTTCAAATAAATGGGAAAAATATTATACTCACTAAGCTTCTTCTCCAGCTGCTTTTACCTTAAAACTTAAAGTTAAATGTAGAATAATTTAATCACATTCTAAACAGACCACTGGACCCTGAAAGTGAGTATCCCATTGCCATACAAAAGATCCCCTTTATTTTTGCAGTTTTAAAACACTTGGCTTGATGTCAGATACATTGAGCTAATGCAAACATACAGATTTTTAACCTTTAGGACCTAATTAAACCTTAATTCAGAGCCCTCAACTTTCTTCTCCCTATCAACCCTCTCTTCCCCTGGGCTGCTTTGGCTCTGATTTCTTATCAGTTCTAAAAGCTGCTGGCTTTTCACAATTCAATTTCTAGTCCGATATTTCCACTTGGCCAGTGTTGGAACCAAAAAGAATCTTAATCTCCCACTAAAAGCCTAAAAAAATGGGATTTCTTTCCCAATCTTAAAACCTGACAACAAGTTAAATGACTAACAATATGCACACTAAAGGAGCTTATATCCATCCCCCAGCTTCAGTTTTCTTTCTCCATAGCCTTCCAGAGATCTCTTTCTTTTGCTAATTAATTCCTTTAAACCTCTTAGTTCTTAGCCTTAAAAACTTCTACAGGATCACAAAACATAAAATTTTTCTTACACGCACATAGACAAGACATTAAAAAAGACATTGCACATGAACAATTTATAATTTAAATTCAGACCCATCCCGAGCATTAAATTAAAAATAACACATATCATGCTTCACATCTCACCTCACAGCTGTGTGTTCCATACAAATCTTCTTTCCACAGAGCAGTGAAAGGTTTTGAAGTGCAAATCAATCTACCTGTCCCTGAGAGAGAACTTTTACCACCCACAAACTTCCAAATGCTTTTCCTGGGTCAACCCAAGGCTGTCCCTGTTTGCCAGCATATTTCTTCATGGGCTATGTGGAAAAATGCTAGGAGAAATCCATTCACCCCGACCTGGATCAATATTGTGAGAACACTTTTCCCCATTTTAAGCAAATCTTATTTCTCGACTTAGAACAAATCCAGAGATGATAAAGCAGTACTTTAGTTCCTGAATCTTTCCTACTTTGCTCAGGAACCTGACTTACGTTGTCTATGGCCATGTTCCTTTACTTTTTCCCTTTACTCATGTTCCTTGGTTCCCAAGGATTCCAGAAAAATATTCCCGGGAAGCTAACAGTCTGAAGAAGGAAAATTTTCACCTGCTGACACTAGGGTCCACTGGAAACCAATGAAGGTAACTTTCTATTCTTGGGGTGAAAAAATCCTTTTGTCCAAAGCTATATTTATCTGGTAACGAGTGCCCAAGTTGTTGTTATAAAAATACTCATACTGTCTAGGAATAAATAATACTGGTTGGGAAGCCAGGAATGTTTTTTTATATATATTTTACATTTATTGAGTCCAAATCAATGGGTACATACCCTGAACAGAGTACAGGAGAGTACAAGGACTCAGAGGGAGGCTAGTCCTTTATTGACTCCTACTTCGAATTTCCCACCAAGCTCTTCATTAGCCAGATGCAACCTCCTTGAATTGCTCATTTAAGCTCGAGTACAAGCCTCTAAACTTTCACCTGACCAGTCTCTGCTAGATCACAGTTCTAATTAGAACTACTTCTAATCAGTCACCTGACTTACATTCTTTAAAGCTGGGGGAAAGGGGGACAGGTATACTTTCAACTCTGTGGAAACAAAATTGCTCCATCCATTTCTTATAGTAAGCAGGACTGCTGATTCCTTTTTCCTTTTTTCTGGAATTTCTACAATTAATCTAGCAGGAAAGACTGATGTCTTGAAGCAGTTAGTGCCTGATCCAATGGCATCAAGGTCATGATAAGAGGCAGCAGTGGTGGCAGCAGCAGCAGCAGCAGCAGCTGCAGCAGCAGCACAGGGAGTTTCCTAATGGCTGGCCAGCACATTGCTTTCCAGGACAGTCCCCTCAGGTAAGCTGTGCCAGATCGCGCTTAGGCCACCTTCTAGATTACACCTCCCCAGGGCAGCCAAGGGCCTTGGCAGCTTCCATGTGCACATATCTTTTTTGCCCCCATCTTTAGTGGAGACATCACTCAATGGCTTTATTTCCCCACAAATGTGAGGATTTCGTGTCCCCAGCACCATCTCTTCCCCTTCTCTCACAACATGGGCTGCTGCTGCTTTCACTCCCTTAGAGCAGGAACTAGGGAGGGGCAGCTTTAAATGTCCAGAAGGCTGAAAACCCTGAGGTCTGAAGCTGGGCAGGGAACAACCACCTTCTGCCATGAATCTCTTCCCCCAAGCCTTAATGGCCATACTTCCTAGGGTGAGCTCCAGGGCTGAACAAGAGCATAGGAAGGCACTGGGGGTGAAGGGCCTATGGGTGAAGAGAAAGATTCAGGTGGCTGTTAATTCCTCTCATACCTCATCATGGTGGTTTAATTTGGAAAGATGCTCTCCCTGGACCATGGTAGCTGTGGCTTTGTTCAATCCTACCTTTAACATGAAAAGTTATTTATCTGTTTAAGGGAGGAAAAATAGGTTTTTGCCTATCACTTCATTTCATCCTGGAAGTCTCTGAAAAAGTCTCTTCCTCCTGGCCTTTCCCCATCCCTGTCTTTCTCACCCTTGCTCTTTTTGACCCACTTGCCTTTGTTCTTCATGCATGGTGCCCTCAAGAACTATGAGAAGGAAGTCCAGCCAAGTGAAACTCCTGTCACCAGCCCCTCCCCTGGGCCCTGCTTCCAATCCTCACAAGACTTACTATAAGGAATCAGTGGTCAGGGAGGCCTATGTCAGGGGAGCCCAGGCTACCTTGTTGACCAGCAGCTCCCTTCTACTAAATAAGCTGGACAGCAATTCCTCCTGGAGTGAGAATGGTTAGCTCTGCCTAGAGTTTACAAAACTGAGGGCTTGGGCTGGGAAGAAGAGGAGAAGCTCCTCCCTGTCTTGTCAAGATTTCTAGGGAGGCTGGCTTTTAGGCTTCTCTCTGTCATGAGTTAGTCTGCTCCTCCTGGGATCTCTGTTTCCTCATGTGCAACATAAGATTGTATTGGGTTGGGTTGGGCCATCTGATCCTCCCACATTTGAGATCCTTCCATGCTCCTGAAAGCCCTCAGCCCTATAGATGACACTTTTACAGGTTGCTGAGAGAATAATTCTACCTCCTAAGGCAGAAGGCCACCTGGTTTTTGTTCCAGCCAATGAGTTAAAAATGATCATTACATATTGAAATAAAGTTTCATCAGCTTTAAAACCATCCGTAGCTCTTACAGAATTAGGATGTGGGCCATATTTTGCCCTTTGGCAAAATTGAGTCCCTGTCCTAGACCAGGTGGGATGGGCTTCTGGGCTCCACCCACCAAAAGGGTGAGATGTCTGAGTTGTGTCTGAAAAGTTCTGCCAGGCATCCTAACTTTGGCAACTGCTTCTGCTGTAAGGTGAATGGGGTAACTCTAGGATGGTGTGTGGAGATGAGCTTCTTATGGAAGGATCCCCAAACACAGTGAGAGAGTCTTGGGAGGGTCCAAGACCAGAAGAGCAAGAAGCAGTTGCAGAGTTGGCAGGCTGGGACCAGGCTAGCTCTGGGCCAGGATGGGCTTGGAGGGCAAAGTCTTTGAAGCCCTCTGCTGGGACTTTTACAGGGTGGCTCTTTGGCTTGTTCTCCGGGTGGCTTGGCTCCACCTGCTATTACCTGACCACAGCTGCCTCCCTGATGGACATCACTGTTTTAAAGAGGTGCGTGAGGCCTCCCTGAGGCCTGCCACAATCAAAGATCCAGTGCTCCAAAAAGTTCCACAATCCTTGAGATCAATCTACCAATAGGCTTTGCCCTGTTGGATTTCAGCTTTTTCAGACTTTTATATAATGAATCTTATGACAAAGGGTCAGGTCAGAGTCAGTGTTGTGCTGGAATCTGCTTGTGAAAGTGAGCTGCCATTCAGGGCTTGACTGAGTGTGTTGACTGAAGAAGATGATTGGAGAAGTGGTTTGTGCATGGCCTCCACTCCTCCAGAGCTGGTTGGCCATGCCATGCCCCATTTCTCTTGGCTCTTCAGGGAAGTGAGTTGGTTGTGAGCACAGGTGCTACTCTCTTCCTGAGTATCTTGGATGAGCTCTCCCCTCAGTAGTTCCTGCCTCTGATCTCAAATGTGTCTGCTGGATTCACCTTTGTGGGTGTTTAGTTTCCAGGGACAATCCATACTTTGGGGATAGAATACAGAATTTTCTTCCCAGTCCTCCAGATAGCCAAGCCATTCTTTTTTTTTTTTTAATAGCTTCAGTATATTTATTTATTTAATTTATGTAATATACTTAGTTTTCAGCATTGATTTTCACAAGAGTTTGAATTACGAGTTTTCTCCCCATTTCCACCCTCCTGCATACACCAAGATGGCATGTATTCTGTTTGCCCCATTCCCTAGTCAGCCCTCCCTTCTGTCACCCCACTCCCCTCCCATCTCCGTTTCCCTTACTTTCCTGTAGGGCAAGATAAATTTCTATGCCCCGTTGCCTGTGTATCTTATTTCCTAGTTGCATACGAAAATTTTTTTTGAACATCTGTTTTTAAAACTTTGAGTTCCAAATTCTCTCCCCTCTTCCCTTCCCACCCACCCTCCATAAGAAGGTAAGCAATTCAACACAGGCCACATGTGTATCATTATGTAAAACCCTTTACAATACTCATGTTGTGGAAGACTAACTATATTTTGTTCCTTCCTAACATATCCCCCTTTATTGAATTTTCTCTGATGAGAGCAAGACTCACTCACTCCCCCTGACCTTCCCCCTCTTCCCTTCCTACAGAACTGCTTTTTCTTGCCACTTTTATGTGAGATAATTTACCCTATTATATCTCTCCCTTTATCCCTCTCTCTATATATATTCCTCTCTCATCCCTTAATTTGATTTTAATTTTTAGATATCATCCCTTCATATTCAACTTACCCTGTGCCCTCTGTATGTATGTGTGTATGTATGTATGTATATTCCCTTCAGCTACGCTAATACTGAGGTATCATTAATCATACACATCATCTTTCCATGTAGGAATGTAAACAAAACAGTGCAACTTTGGTAAGTCCCTTGTGATTTATCTATATTCTTTACCTTTTCATGCTTCTCTTGATTCTTGCATTTGAAAGTCAAATTTTCTATTCAGCTCTGGTCTTTTCACTGAGAAAGCTTGAAAGTCCTCTATTTTATTGAAAATCCATATTTTGCCTTGGAGCCTCATACTCAGTTTTGCTGGGTAGGAGATTCTTGGTTTTAATCCCAGCTCCATTGACCTGCGGAATATTGTATTCCAAGCCCTCAGATCCCTTAATGTAGAAGCTGCTAGATATTGGGTTATTCTGATTGTGTTTCCACAATACTCAAATTGTTTCTTTCTGGCTGCTTTCAGTATTTTCTCCTTGATCTCGGAGTCCTTGAATTTGGCGACAATATTCCTAGGAGTTTCTTTTTTGGGATCTTTTTGAGGAGGCGATCTGTGGATTCTTTCAATTTCTATTTTACCCTCTGGCTCCAGAATATCAGGGCAGTTCTCCTTGATAATTTCTTGAAAGATGATATCTAGGCTCTTTTTTGATCATGGCTTTCAAGTAGTCTAATAAATTTTAAGTTATCTCTCCTGGATCTATTTTCCAGGTCAATGGTTTTTCCAATGAGATATTTCACATTGCCTTTCACTTTTTCATTCCTTTGGTTCTGTTTTATAATATCTTGATTTCTCATAAAGTCACTAGCTTCTATTTGCTCCAATCTATTTTTTAAGGTAGTATTTTCTTCAGTGGTCTTTTGTACCTCCTTTTCCATTTGGCTAATTCTGCCTTTCAAGGCATTCTTCTCCTCATTGGCTTTTTGGAGCTCTTTTGCCATTTGAATTAGTCTAGTTTTCAAGGTTTTTTTTTTCTTCAGTATTTTTTGGGTCTCCTTTAGCAAGTCATTGACTTGTTTTTCATGGTTTTCTTGCATCATTCTCATTCCTCTTCCAAGTTTTTCCTCTACTTCTCTAACCTGCTTTTCCAAATTCCTTTTTGAGCTCTTCCATGGCTTGAGACCAGTTCATGTTTTTCTTGGAGGCTTTTGTTGTAGGCTCTTTGACTTTGTTGATTTTTTCTGGCTGTATATTTTGGTCTTCTTTGTCATCAAAGAAAGATTCCAAGGTCTGAGACTGAATCTGAGTCCGTTTTCACTGCCTGGCCATGTTCCCAGTCAACTTACCTGACCCTTGAGCTTTTAGTTGGGGTATGACTGCTTGTAGAGTAGAGAGTACTTTGTTCCAAGTTTGAGGGGATGCAGTGTTGTTTTCAGAGTTATTTCTATACAGCCAGCTCTGCCATACTAGCACTCCTCCTGCCCCCACGAACCACCAACTTGGAGCTGACTGAGATATTAAGCAGGCTCTGCATTCCTGCTCTGATCTGCCACTTAATTCCTCCCATGAGGTGGGCCTGGGGCTGGAAACAACTGCAGCTGTAGTTTTGTAGCTGCACCACCCCCACTACAACTGGGTTACTGGCCAAAACCTCGAATTCCTTTCACTCTGTCCCCTGCAGTTTTTCCCACTAACCTTCTCTGTTATCTTTGGTGTTTGTGGGTTGAGAAGTATGGTAACTGCCACAGCTCACAGATTCATGCTGCTACTGTCTGTTCTGCCTGGCTCTGGGTCTGGTTGGTCCTGCTGCCACCCACACTGTGCTCCGTTCCCCTCTGCTCCCAGCTCTGTGCATGATAGACCTCACCCAGCGACTATCCGGGCTGTCCTGTGCTGGAGCCCTTCTTTGCTCTGCTATTTTGTGGGTTCTGTAGTTCTAGAATTTGTTCAGAACCATTTTTTATAGGTTTTTGGAGAGACCTGGTGGGGAGCTCATGCAGGTCCCTGCTTTCCACCTGCCATCTAGCCAGGCCATTCTTGTAGTTTCTCTGTGCAGGAGCATGTCTATGTTTCCAAGGCTGCCTGCAGGGCTGAGTCCAGGAGCTCCTAGTGCAGGGGTGGGGAACCTTCGGCCTCCAGGCACATTTGGCCTTCTGGGTCCTCTGCTGTGGCCTTTAGACTGAGTCCTAATTTTACAGAAAAAATCCTTTTATTCAGGGATGCATTGAGTGAAGTTTGGATTTAATCGAAGGGCCATATTTCAGGACCTAGAAGCCCACATGTGACCTGGAGGTCAGCATGTTCCCCAGCCCTGATCTGGATTCTTGGGGCCACAGGCTAGGCCATGGGCGACCAGCCAGACTTAGCGGGATGTCTTCCTTCAGCTCTTCCAAGTCCAAATCTACAAGCACTGAAAGGACTTAGAAAAAGGAAGACTGTACAATTCACTAGCATATTCACACATTTCTGATGGAGCTCTGATAGGGAAAAGCCTTCCACCAAACCTGTCAAAGGGCATCTTGTCACCTTTCATGACAACATTAATGCATTTCCCAAAGGCCAGTTATCTCCTCCCACTTTACCTCCAGGGCTATCCATAAAACCCCAGAGCTCTACATTTTGTTTGTCACTGGATGGATTCACATCCTTTTGGTTGTTTCACTGGCAGCTCAGGGAGGGTGTCGCAGCAGACTGTGGTGGGGAAGGGCAGGTGCTTACATGTCCTCCTTATTTCAATCCCATGAAATCCAGGAGCTTTTCCACTCTGAAGAAGCTGCTCCTGTTTCTCATATTGCCTGAGCTTCTGGCTTCACTGGCTTTTGATGAGGCTTTCTGAGTCCCCAGGGCAGCCTGGCAGGGAGGATACCCAAGGTCTTGGGGGCAGAGCCATGGAAGGAAAGTCTGGAAGATAAAGCTTTGAAGAGTAGCCTTTGGGGAGCTGGGACAAAAGTCTGGGGAAAACGGACCCTGGCCTCATAAGGGCAACTTCTCATGCCTAAAATGTGAGAGTTATGTCTTGTCTCTCCTTCTCTCAATCCATTCCAACAAACCTTTATTGTGCCTCTTCGGTATGTAGGCCTGCCTGACTCATGCTATGTAGTTGGGGTAGCTATCACTGGTGTGTTTTATCTGTGCCTGTGTGTACATATGTACTTTTATCTGTATCTATCTATCGATCTATCTATCTGATATAAAGACTTGTTTCCAGCTTTTGCTTTCATGTCACCTACCTTTCTCAATATAACCTTCCCATCCCCTACATCACAGAGCCACCCCTTAAACAAAAGAATAAAAAAAGAAAGAAGAGAAGGAAACAGTTCAGCCAAACCAATCAACTTAGCATCCAAGTACAGCATAACTTTCAGGATTCATCCCAGTAGTATCCCACCCCTGCAAAGAAGGGAAGGGAAGAATAAACTCACTGGTCATCTTTGGGGCCACACTTCAGCCTGATCTTTTCACAACATTCCGTTTCAGTTGGTGGTTGTTCTTTCTGTTTCCATGGCTGTCTGCGGTGCTTCTTTATCATTCATTGATTTCACTTTGTCCCAGTTCATCTAAGTCTTCTCATGTTTAGCTTTATTCATCAGAGTCACGGTTTCCTACCATTGTAATATTTCATTGCTTCCATAAGACCCCCTCCCCCTCTAAGTGTATCTACTTTGTTTCCGGTTCTTTGCTACCAAAGTACTTTTTGGGTAGTTTGTTTGATATGGCACTGAATAAGTAAGTGAATGTAGGTAATATTGTCATTTTTATTCTATTGGCTTGATGTACCCACGAGCAATGAATATGTCTCCAATTGTTGAGATCGCTCTCTGTGAAGATTGTTTTGTAATTGTGTTCATATAGTTCCTGTGCATGTCTTGGCAAGTAAACTGCCAGGTATTGTATACTGCCCACAGTTATTTTCAATGGAATTTCTCTTTCTAGCTCTTTCTGCCAGACTTTGTTATTCATATATAGGAATGCTAATGGTTTTAGGCATTTATTTTTTATCCTGCAACTTTGTTGAAGTAATGGTTTTAACCAGTGTTTTAGTTGACTCACTAGGCTTGTCTAGGTGAAGCATCATGTCATCTACACAAAGGGATAGTTTTGTTTCCTCATTGCATGTTTTATCCATTCAGTTTCTTTTTCTTGTCTTATTGCTATATCTAGGAATTGCTATAGTTACTACAATATTGAATAGTTAGGTGGTAAGGGACAGGCTTGCTTCACCCTGATCTTATTGGAAAGGCATCTTGCTTATCTCCATTACACATCATGGTTTTAGCTAGATAATACCTGACATTTTACAGATGACTCCATTCATTCCTGCACTTTCTAGTGTTTTTGACAGGAATGGGTGTTGTATTCTGCCAACAGCTCTTTCTACATCTGTTGAGATCATAAAAATTTTGTTCTTTTTGTTATTGATATAGTCAGTTATGTTTATGGTTTTCCTTATAATTGACCCAGCCCTAAATTCCTGGTGTAAATCCAGTCTGGTCACAGCATATGATTCTTCTGATATATTCCTGTAATATCCATTCTAGAATTTAAGTTGTTTTTTTTTTGATTCATACTCATTAGTAAAATTGATCTATAGGTTTCTTTGTCAGGGAGAGTTGACTCCCTTTGGTTTGGGTATCAAGACCATATTAGTGTCATAGAAGGAATTTGCTAACATTTTATTGACTTATTTTTTTCAAACAGCTCATACAATACTGGAGTTAATTATTCCTTAAATGTTTCATGGAATTTGTTCATCGATTTGTCTATGCATGGGTTTTTTTCTTAAGGAGAACCTTTATAGCGTGTTCATATTCTTTTTCTAAGATCGGGATATTTATGTGTTCTGTTTCCTGTTTTGTTAACCAGGACTATTTATATTTGTGAATATTAATTTCGTTTAGATTTTCAGTTTCATTATTTACACAAAGTGGAGCAAAATAGCTCCCAAAAATTACATTTATTTCATCTTTATTTGTTGTGAATTCACTTCTTTTGATACTAGTAATTCAGTTTTCTTCCTTTTTAAAATTTAATTTGGCCAAGGATCATTTTATTTATTTATTTATTTTTAAAGCTTGTAATTCTATTTATTAGTTAGGTGTGGTTTTTATTTCTTTCAATTTTGTTACTGTTTCCTTTGATGCAGGATTTTAGTGTTGGTGTTTAATTGGAAAGGTATTTCTTGTTTTTCTAATTTTTTTTAGTTGCATGCCAAATTCTTTAATCAGTTTTTTTCTCTCTTTTATTGATATAAGCATTTCAAGATACACATTTTCTGCTCAGTGCTGCATTGGCTACATCCCCCAAATTTTGTTATGTCATTGTTGTCATTGTCTGTAATGAAATTATTGATCATTTCTATAACTTGTTCTTTGAATCATCCATTCTTTAAGATCCATTCTTGAAGACCCATGCTTTTGCTCCAACTCCTTCTCTATTTGTTTATCATTGTTTCAAGTGTATTTCTTGTAAAGAATATATTGTTGGATTCTTGTTTCTGATGCATTCTACTATGCTCTTTCATTCTTTCATCCCATTCAAATTCACAGCTGTGATCAGTAAGTGTGTATTTTGCTTCATCCTGTTTTACAGTTATGCTTTTCTTTTCTTTTTCTTTTTTTTTACCCCTGCCCTTCTTCTTCCCTTTTTGCTTCTGACCATTGCCTCCCTTAATCTACCCTCTCTCTCATTCTTGCCTCCCACTCACCTTTCTCTTAACCCCTTTTCCTCCTACTTTCCTTTGCATAACATGGATTTCTATATGTAATTGTGTATGTATGTGTATTCTTCCTTCCTTTAGCCAGTACAGATGAAAATAATGTTCAAGTAATGCCTGTTCTTCTTTTCCCTCTCCCCTCCATTGTACAATATCTTCCTTATGGATGAGAGAAGTATCCCCCTTCTTTCTCTCCTTCCCCCTCTTCCAGTACATTTCTCTGCCTCACCCTTCCATTCTTTTTATTTTAATATTTTTATTATTGTTTATTTATTCAATATTTTTATTTTCAGCATTGATTTTTCACAATAGTTTGATTTACAAATTTTCTCTCCATTTCTACCCCCCCACTCCAAGAAGGCATATATTCTGATTGCCCCATTCTCCAGTCAGCCCTATCTTCTTTCACTCCATTGCCCCCCATCCCCTTTTCCCTTACTTTCTTGTAGGGCAAGACAGATTTCTATGCCCCATTACCTGTAAAACTTATTTCCTAGTTGCATGCAAAAACTTTTTTTTGAACATTTGCTTTTAAAACTTTGAGTTCCAAATTCTCTCCCCTCTTCCCTCCCCACCCACCCTCCCTAAGAAGACAATCACTTCAACAGAGGCCACATGTGTATCATTATGCAAAACCCTTCCACAATACTCATGTTGTGAAAGACTAACTATATTTTGCTCCTTCCTATCCTATCCCCCTTTATTAATTTTTCTCCCTTGACCCTGTCCCTTTTCAAAAGTGTTTGCTTTTGATTACCCCTCCCACTATCTGTCCACCCTTCTATCATCCCCCATTTTTATCTCCTTCCTCCTTCTTTTCTGTGGGGTAAGATACAGAATCAAGTGTATATGTTATTACCTCCTCAGGTCAGATCCAATGAGAGCAAGATTCAGCTCCCCTCAACTGCCCCCTGTTCCCTTCCTGCAGAACTGTTTTTTCTTGCCACTTTTATGCAAGATAATTTATTCCATTCTATCTCTCCCTTTCTCCCTCTCACAATATATTCGTCTCTCATCCCTGAATTTGATTTTTTTTTTTAGATATCATCCCTTCATATTCAACTCACCCTGTACCCTCTGTCTATATATATATATATATATATATATATATATATATATATATATACACACACACACACACACATATATATGTATATACATACACACATATATATATGTATATATGTATATGTGTGTGTGTTTATCTATCTATCTATATGTATATGTATATGTGTATGTATATGTATATTCCCTTCAGCTACCCAAATACCAAGATCTCATGAATTATACACATCATCTTTCCATGTAAGAATGTAAACAGTTCCACTTTAGTAAGTCCCTTCTGATTTCTCTTTCTTGTTTACCTTTTTGTGCTTCTCTTGATTCTTGTGTTTGAATGTCAAATTTTCTATTCAGCTCTGGTCTTTTCACTAAGAAAGCTTGAAAGTCCTCTATTTTATTGAAAATCCATATTTTGCCTTGGAACATGATACTCAGTTTTGCTGGGTAGGTAATTCTTGGTTTTAATCCTAGCTCTATTGACCTCCGGAACACTGTATTCCAAGCCCTTCAATCCCTTAATGTAGAAGCTGCTAAATCTTGTGTTTTCTTGATTGTGTTTCCACAATACTCAAATTGTTTCTTTCTGGCTGCTTGCAATATTTTCTCGTTGATGTCAGAGTCCTGGAATTTGGCTTACAATATTCCTAGGAGCTTTCTTTTTGGGATCTTTTTCAGGAGGTGATTGGTGGATTTTTTCAATTTCTATTTTACCATCTGGCTCTAGAATATCAGGGCAATTCTCCTTGATAATTTCTTGAAAGATGGTATCTAGGCTCTTTTTTTGATCATGACTTTCAGGTAGTCCAATAATTTTTAAATTATCTCTCCTGGATCTATTTTCCAGGTCAGTGGTTTTTCCAAGGAGATATTTGACATTGTCTTCCATTTTTTCATTCCTTTGGTTCTGTTTTATAATATCTTGATTTTTCATGGAGTCACTAGCTTCCACTTTCTCCAATCTAATTTTTAAGGTAGTATTTTATTCAGTGGTCTTTTGTGCCTCCTTTTCCATTTGGCTAATTCTACCTTTCAAGGCATTCTTCTCATTGGCTTTTTGGAGCTCTTTTGCCATTTGAGTTACTCTATTTTTAAGGTGTTATTTTCTTCAGTATTTTCTTGGGTCTCCTTTAGCCAGTCATTGACTTGTTTTTTTTTAAAATATTTTTCTCACATCATTCTCCTTTCTCTTCCTAATTTTTCCTCTACTTCTCTAACCTGCTTTTCCAAATCATTTTTGAGCTCTTCCATGGCCTGAGACCAGTTCATGTTTTTTTGGAGGCTTTTGATGTAAGCTCTTTGACTTTGTTGACTTCTTCTGGCTGTATATTTTGGTCTTCTTTGTCATCAAAGAAAGATTCCAAGGTCCGAGTCTGAATCTGAGTCCATTTTTGCTGCCTGGCCATGTTTCCAGTCAACTACTTGACCCTTGATTTTTTGTTGGGGTATGACTGCTTGAAGAGTAGAGAGTACTTTGTCCCAAGGTTGAAGGGCTGTGCTTTTGTTTTTAGAGCTATTTCTACACAGCAAACTCTGCCATACCAAGAAACCTCCTCCCCCAAGGACAGCCAGCCTAGACTGTGACTCAGATCTTAAGCAGGCTGTGCACTCCTGCTCTGATATGCCACTTAATTCCCCCCACTAGGTGGGCCTGGGGTTGGAAACAACTGGAGCTGTAGTTCTGTAGCTGCACCACCCCCACTATGACTGGGGTACTGGCCAAAACCTCGAATTCCTTTCACTCTGTCCCCCGGAGCTTTTCCCACTAACCTTCTCTGTTGTCTTTGGTGTTTGTGGGTGGAGAAGTCTGGTAACTGCCACAGCTCACAGATTCAGGGCACTACTGCCTGTTCTGCCTGGCTACTGTTCTGGTTGGTCTGGGCACTGCCCACTCTTGGTGCTGCTGTGCTCCCAGCTTTGTGTGATAGACCTTACCCAGGGACCATCTAGGCTGTCCTGTGCTGGAGCCCTGCTTCTCTCTGATATTTCATGGGTTCTGCAGTTCTAGAATTTATTCAGAGCCATTTTATAGGTGTTTTGAGGGTCCTGCAGGAGAGCCCTAGGCAAGTCCCTACTTTCTAGCCACCATCTTGGCTCTGCCCTGCCTCACCCTTCCATTCTTTGGAGATCATCACAACAGAATAGAAACATTCCTGGGCAGCTATCTAATTAGATTCTGTCAATGGCCCCTGGTAATCAAAAAATTCTGAAGGGGTTACATGTGTCATCTAGCCACACAAGAGACTCAGATAATTTACCCTTGTTAATTGCCTTGTCATTTCTCATTCCTGTTTACCTTATTGTGCTTCTCTTGAGTTCTGTGTTTGAATGTCAGATTTTCTATTTCTCTCTGGTCTTTTCATAAGGAATGCTTGAAAATTCTCTATTCATGAAATGTTCATATTCCCCTATAGGAATATGCTCAGTTTTGCATATTCTTGCAATATGCTTGGTTCTAATCCTAGATCTTTTGCACTCCAGAATATCATATACTTAGGCCTGTGCTCCTTTGATGTGGAAGCTGCTAAATCTTTGTGTCCTGACAGTATTTGATTTATTTCTCTCTGGCTGCAAGCAGGATTTTCTCCTTGACTTGGGAGTTCTGTATTGCATACGTTCCCTCGGGTTTCATTTGGGAGTTTCTTTCAGGAAATGATTGGTGGGTTCTTGCAAGTTCTACTTTGGCCTCTGGTTCTAACGCATTTGGGCATTTTTCCTTCATAATTTCTTAAAATATTAAGTGGGGGAGCCAAGATGGCGGCTGGTAAGCAGGAAATAGTGGGAGCTCCCTACCGAGACCCTCCAAAAACTTATAAAAATGGCTCTGAACCAATTCTAGAACGGCAGAACCCACAAAACAGCAGAGGGAAGCAGGGCTCCAGCCCAGGACAGCCTGGATGGTCTCTGGGTGAGGTCTATCCCACACGGAGCTCGGAGCTGGGAGCTGGGAGCTGGGAACGGAGTGGAGCAGAGCCCAGCCTGAGCGGCGTGGACCATCCAGACCAGAAGCCGGGCGGAGGGGGCCCTAGCGTCCTGATTCAGTGAGCTGCGGCAGTTACGAGACTTCTCAACCCACAAACACCAAAGACTGCGGAAAAGGTTAGTGGGAAAAGCTGCGGGAGTGGAAGGAGTTCGAGGTTCGGCTTCCAGCTCCGGTGGCAGCAGAGGTGGGGCAGCTACAGCTGTTGTTACTTCTGGCTCCAGGCCCACCTCGTGGGAGGAATTAAGTGGCAGATCAGAACAGGGGTGCACAGCCTGCCGAAGATCTAAGCCCAGTTCGGGTTGGGGGTTCTTGGGGAAGGAGCAGTGCCGGTGTGGCAGAGCTGGCACCTCCCCCCCAAACGTGGAACATAGAACTCTGTAATCTACAAGCAGTCATACCCCACTGAAAAACTCAAAGGTCAAGTTAGTTGGCTGGGAATATGGCCAGGCAGCGAAAATGCACCCAGATTCAGTCTCAGACTTTGCATTCTTTCTTTGCTGACAAAGAAGACCAAAACATACAGACAGAAGAAATTAATAAAGTCAAAGAGCCTACAACAGAAACCTCCAAGAAAAACAGGAACTGGTCCCAGGCCATGGAAGAGCTCAAAAAGGAGTTGGAAAAGCAAGTTAGAGAAGTAGAGGAAAAATTGGGAAGAGAAATGAGAAAGATGCGGAAAACCATGAAAAACAAGTCAATGACTTGCTAAAGGAGACCCAAAAAAATACTGAAAAATACACTGAAGAAAACAACACCTTAAAAAACAGACTAACTCAAATGGGAAAAGAGCTCCAAAAAGCCAATGAGAAGAATGCCTTGAAAGGTAGAATTAGCCAAATGGAAAAGGAGGCACAAAAGACCACTGAATAAAATACTACCTTAAAAATTAGATTGGAGAAAGTGAAAGCTAGTGACTTTATGAGAAATCAAGATATTATAAAACAGAACCAAAGGAATGAAAAAATGGAAGACAATGTCAAATATCTCCTTGGAAAAACCACTGACCTGGAAAATAGATCCAGGAGAGATAATTTAAAAATTATTGGACTACCTGAAAGTCATGATCAAAAAAAGAGCCTAGATACCATCTTTCAAGAAATTATCAAGGAGAACTGCCCTGATATTCTAGAGCCACAGGGCAAAATATAAATTAAAAGAATCCATCGATCACCTCCTCAAATATATCCCGAAAAGAAAGCTCCTAGGAATATTGTTGCCAAGTTCCAGAGCTCTCAGATCAAGGAGAAAATACTGCAAGCAGCCAGAAAGAAACAATTTGAGTATTGTGGAAACCCAATCAGAATAACCCAAGATCTGGCAGCTTCTACATTAAGAGATCGAAGGGCTTGGAATGCGATATTCCCGAGGGCAATGGAGCTAGGATTAAAACCTAGAATCACCTACCCAGCAAAACTGAGTATCATGTTCCAAGGCAAAATATGGATTTTCAATAAAATAGAGGACTTTCAAGCTTTCTCAGTGAAAAGACCAGAACTGAATAGAAAATTTGTCTTTCAAACACAAGAATCAAGAGAAGCATGAAAAGGTAATCAAGAAACGGAAATTGCAAGGGACTTCCTAAAGTTGAACTGTTTTGTTTACATTCCTACATGGAAAGATGATGTGTATGATTCATGAGACCTCAGTATTAGGGTAGTTGAAGGGAATATGCATATATATATGTTTATGTATATATATAAGTGAATGTGTATGTATGTATCTATCTATGTGTATATGTATGCATGTGTATGTATGTGTGTATATATATATATATGTGTTTTTATATGTGTGTGTATATATATATATATATATATATATATATATATATATATATATATATATATATATATATAAAAGAGAGAGAGCAGACACAGGGTGAGTTGAAGATGAAGGGAAGATATCTAAAAGAAATAAAATGAAATTAAGGGATGAGAGAGCAACATACTGAGAGAGAGAGATAGGGAGAGATAGAATGGGGTGGATTATCTTGCATAAAGGTGGCAAGAGGAAGCAGTTCTGTGGGAGGAGGGGAGAGGGCAGGTGAGGGGGGAATGAGTGAACCTTGCTCTCATCAGATTTGGCCTGAGGAGGGAATACCATACATACTCAGTTGGGTATCTTACCCCACAGGAAAGAAGAGGGAGGAAGATAAAAAAAAATAAAAGGGGGGGGATGATGGAGGGGAGGGCAGATGGGGGTGGAGGTAATCAAAACAAACACTTTGGAAAGGGGATGGGGTCAAGGGTGAAAATTCAATAAAGCGGGATGGGTTGGGAAGGAGCAAAATGTAGTTAGCCTTTCACAACATGAGTATTGTGGAAGGGTTATACATAATGATACATGCGTGGCCTAGGTTGAAGTGCTTGACTTCTTAGGGAGGGTGGGTGGGAGGGGAAGAGGGGAGAGAATTTGGAACTCAAAGTTTTAAAAACAGATGTTCAAAAACAAAAAAAAAGTTTTTGCATGCAACTAAAAAGTAAGATACACAGGCAATGGGGCGTAGCAATTTATCTTGCCCTGCAAGAAAGGAAGGGAAAAGGAGATGAGAGGGGAGGGGAGTGATAGAGGGGAGGGCTGACTGGGGAACAGGGCAACCAGAATATATGCCATCTTGGAGTGGTGGGGAGGGGAGAAATGGGGAGAAAATTTGTAATTCAAACTGTTGTGAAAATCAATGCTGAAAACCAAATATGTTAAATAAATAAATTTAAATAAAAAAATATTAAGTGGACACCCCCCCTTTTTTGTTCCTGGCTTTTAGATACTGCAATGACTCTTAAATTATCTCTCTTCAATTCCTTTCTACATCACTGTTTTTGAGATATTATACATTTTCTCTTGTTTTTTCATTCCTTTGAATCAATTTTATTTTTTTTCTTATGTCTCACAGTTATTAGCTTCTATTCACTCAGTTTTAATTTTTAAGGAGCTTTTTTTCAGTATTTAAATATTAAGGCATTTTATTCATTATTTTTGTGCCTCTTTTACCAAACTATTGGATCTTTCTTGCACTGCTCTTGTTTTTTTGTTTCGGTTTTTCCTCTTCCACTCTTATTACTGTCTAAAATCATTCTTTTTGCTCATTTTTAGCTTGTTCTTTAGTTCTCCTAGGAATTATTGTTCAGCTTGTGTCAATGTGCTCTTTTTCTTTGAGTCTTTCCTTGAAGATGCATTCAAGTCACTGTCTTCTTCTGTTTCTCTATCTTGAGCTTCCTTGTCACCACAGAAGCTCTTAATGGTCAGGTTCATTTTTTGATAAACTCATTTTTTCAGCATATTTCTTAATTATGAAGTTCATGTTGGTGTTGGGCTCTGCTCACCTCTGGGCTTTCTCAGAATCCTTCAAGAAACTCTGCAAGATTTCAGTGCTTCCAATGTGGTGTCATCTGTTCATTGTTCTCCTTGTCTAAGCTGTGCAAGTTCTTGACTCATGTTTGGATCTACTGCCTTGTGGGTGGTTTAGTTTCTGTAGAATGTTATTGGAGTCAGTCACTGTTAGCCCACTTTGAGGTTCTGCAGGTTCAGACAGATCAAGCTTATTGACTGTCCTTGTGTCTGCATCTCCACCCCCAAGTATCCCACTGCAAGCTTACATGCAGGACTAAAGGTTATCACTGAGCACCCCATTGTGCTCTGGTCTTAGGCCCTATAGTTCTGCTTGCAGAACATCTTCTTTGTTTAGTGCTCAGCTAGGGTTTCAATCAATCGCTCACTCATGGCTGCTCCTCTCTGCCCTATGTCTGTAGCCCAGAGGTGCCACCCGGCCCCATTCCTCCTCCCAGCATTCCTACAGGGGCCTCCAGGACCTGCTCCTGCCCAGGGATTCAGCACCAGCCCTTTTACCATCTTTGGGCACTGAAATACTTCCCACCATCCCAGTTTGCCATTATGCTGGTCTCCTCTTCAGCAATTACCCCAGTGAACTCAGCCCTCTTGTTCTTTTTAAGTTTCCCTGGGCTGGAAAAATTACTCATGGGGAATTTTTCATGGCTTTCCCAATCAGAATATGATCTGGCATGTTTCCTAGAAGGTTATAGAGGAGGTAGGCTGGGCTCAGAAAAGATGCTGACCTTCCCTCTGCTCTCTTGGATCTGCCCCACTGCTGTTTAAATAGTAAGGCATGGAGATGGTGGACTTTCTGCATGCTTGGCCTCCTTTATACCTCTTGGGGAGGTCACTGACTCAGACTTTTGCCCCAAGCTGTCTTTGCTTCTATACCATTTCTACCTTCCTAATCCTGGCCACCCCAGTTCAGGCCTTCCTCACTCTCTCTGGTGTGTTAAAAATACACTTGACACTGAAATTCAGGTATCAAGGGCAATTTATTATTGTTGAGGAATTCAAAGGAATTAGTAAATGTTCCTGGCTATGAGTGGACTCCTCCCTTCTTTAGCAAGAGGGAGTGGGGAATACAGGAGCAGGACCAGCTTTATTCTGTTAGACTGACACAGACTGATGCAGCATCACCTCAGTACCTCCCTTCACAGAATGAATTGGTCAGCTCCCTTCTGACTTTCAATCTTCCCTATATGCCCCTAACATGCAACTCCTTGGTTTGTTCTCCCCCCTCAAAATACTTCCCATGTTCAAAAATGGGAGAAAACTCCTCCCTGTGGGTGTGTCAGGTAATATTCAATTAACCAATTAAGCATGTGTGGTAGCCATTTGACCCAGTTCTCTCTTCAACCTTGACTCTTATCTGGCTGGTTTAGGCCAGTTTTTTTTTTAATTATAAATTTTATTTTACCAGAACTCAAATAAAAAATAGAGAAAAGAAAACAAAAACATATAATAAAATTAAATATTGAAACTTAAATATAAAACAAGAAAGAAAATAAGCATGTCATGTACATAGCAGAACATAGGAAAGGACTGAAAATATGTAACAGTAAATTTTCATTTCAAGAAAGCCTGTATGATAAATAATACACCTTACGTTGATAATTGTCCATCTTTTCCTTGCTTCCTTGTGTTTCCTTTTGTTCTCTGCTGTGCACTTTTTAACTTTGTTCTGTTTTCCCTCTCCTCCACCCCCCCCAGAAGCCTACAATATAATTTAGATACCTCTTGATATATACAAACACCTACAGATATATACATACATACATATATATATATATATGTGTGTGTGTGTGTGTGTGTGTGTATGCGTGTGTGTGTGTGTGTGTGTGTATAGATATATACTTTCCCAAACATAATCTACTCCTGATATTTGTTTTTTTATGTTTGTACATATCTTTTGTTTCCTATCCTTCTTGCCTCCTCTACTTTTCTTCTACCCACCACATGGCCTTCCTATTACTTGCTTTCCCCCATCTAAGGATCCCTCCCCTATCCTCCCATTCCCATTAATCTAAACTCCCTTTACCTATTCCCTCATTCTCCCTTCTAAAAATCCTTCCCTTTTCCTAATCCCTCCCTTGTCCTCTCCTCCCTCACTAAATCACTAAACCATTTTATTTCTTCTAAATTTAGAAGACTTTTATACTCTTCTAAATAAATACGTATTGTTCCCTCTCAAGCCCTGATGAAAGTAGGTTACCAGAACTACCAACCCTCTTCCCCCATCTAAATCCTCTGTATCCTTTCTTCTTCTTGCACCTCTCTTGTATAAAATAGTTACTCTTTTTAGCTGTTTCTAAATGGTTTTACTTTTTCAATTCATATCATAGTTAGGCTTCTCCCCCTCTTCCTTATAAGCTCGACTATTATTAGTAAGAATGTTAGACATATATTTTACATTTTATGGTATATAAAAAGCAAGCAGTCTGTTCTTGTAAATCCCTTATAGTTAGTCTTTGGTATATACCTTATGTGTCTCTTAGTTCTTGTATGTCAAATCTTAGATTGACAAAGACTCTGGTCATTCTAAGACATGTCCATTTCTTAACAGAGCTGCTTGAAGACCCTTGACCCCCTTGTCTGAAGGATGAGCATGGAGCTTAATGCCCTCAAACAAACCTAGATTTCCTTCTGCAGTAAGTCTCTGAACCCCCTCCCATGTGCTGAGTACACCCATTCAGGAAGATTAGGGAGGGATAAGACTGTCAAAAAATCATGGAAAATGAGTCAACAGCTTGCTAAAGGAGACCCAAAAAAAATACTGAAGAAAATAACAACTTAAAATAGACTAACCCAAATGGCAAAAGAAGTCTAAAAAGCCAATGAGGAGAAGACTACCTTAAAAAGCAGAATTAGCCAAATGGAAAAGGAGGTCAAAAAGCTGATTGAAGAAAATACAGCCTTAAAAATTAGAATGGAACAAATGGAAGCTAATGACTTTATGAGAAGTCAATAAATTATAAAACAAAATTAAAAGAATGAAAAAAATAGAAGATGGTGAAACATCTCATTGGAAAAAGAACTAACCATAAATCCTGGAAAGATAATTTAAACTTTTTGGGACAACCAGAAAGCCATGATCAATAAAAGAGCCTAGATATCATCTTTCAAGAAATTAACAGTGAACACTACCCTGATATTCTAGAACCAGAGGGTAAAATGCAAATGGAAAGAATCCACCAATTACTTCCTGAATGTGATCCCAAAATGAAAATTCCTAGGAATATTGTAGCCATATTCAAGGATTCCCAGGTCAAGGAGAAAATATTACAAGAAGCCAGAAAGAAACAATTCAAGTATTACTGAAACGCAATCAGGGTAACACAAAATTTAGCAGCTTCTACATTAAGGGATCAGAAGGATTGGAATATGATAATCTGGAAGCCAGAAGAGCAGGATTAAAACCAAGAATCACTTACCCAGCAAAACTGAATCAAATCCATCAGGGGAAAAATGGATATTCAATGAAATAAAGGACTCCCAAGCATTCTTGATGAAAAGACCAAAGCTGAATAGAAAATTTTACTTTCAAATACAAGACTCAAGAGAAGCATGAAAAGGTAAACAGAAAAGATAAAAACATTAGAAACTTACAAAAGTTGAACTCTTTACATTCCTATATGGAAAGATGATATTTGTAACTCACGAGACCTTTCTCTGTCTGTATGTATATATGAACAGGGTGAGTTGAATATGAAGGGAAGATATCTAAAAAATAAAATTAAGAGGTGAGAGAGAGGGATGTACTGGGAAAAGGTAAAAGGGAGGGGTAGAATGGGGTAAATTATCTTACATAAAAGAGCCAAGACAAAGCTTTTACAGTGGAGGGGAAGAGGTGGGAGGTGAGAGGGAATGAGGGAACCTTACTCTCATGGGAACTGGCTTAAGGAGGGAATAACATACATACTCAACTGAGTATGGAAATATATCTTACTTTATAGGAAAGTAGGGGGTAAGAGGCAGGAATGATAGAAAGAAGGGCAAATTGGGGGACAGGGTAAGCAGAAGCAAAGTACTTTTGAGGAGCAACAGGGTCAAAGAAGAGAATAGAGTAGCTGGGTGCAGGATAGGATAGAAGAAAATATAGTTAGCCTTTCATGAGGTGACTATTATGGAAGTGTTTTGCATGACTACACATCTATAACCTATATTTAAATGCTTGCCTTCTCAATGAGGGTGGGTGTGAAGAGAGCAGGGGAGAGAATTTGCAAATCAAAGTTTTAAAAATGAACTTTAAAATTGTTTTTACATGCAGCTAGGAAATAAGACATATAAACAATGGAGTATAGACATCTATCTTATCCTACATGAAAATAGGAGAAGGGGTGAGTCATAAAAGGGAAGGCAGATTTGGGGAAGGGGTAATCAGAATGAATGCTGTCTCAGAATGGGGGTGGGGAGAGATGGGGAAGAAAATTTGGGACTGAAAATCTTGTGGAAGTGAATGTTTAAAACTAAAAATAAATTAAATAATTAATGAAAAATTTTAAAATCATAACTGTGGAAAAAATTATTCCAAGTATCTCTGATAAAGTCTTCATTTGTCAATTAAATAAAGAACTGAATCAGATTGATAAAAATAAGAACCATTCTTTGATTGATAAAACGTCAAAGGATAGGAACAGGCAGTTTTCAGACACAGGTATCTATAGTCATATGCAAAATGCTTTAAATCACTATTAATTAGAGAAATGCAAATTAAAACAAGTCTGAGATACCACCCCACACATATCAGACTGGCTAATATTACAAAAAATAATCAATGTTGGAGGGGATGTGGGGAAATAGAGATGTTACTGCTCTGTTGGTAGAGTTGTGAACTGATTCACCCATTTTGTAGAGCAATTTGGAACTATGCTCAAAGGGTTATCAAACCATAACTTTGATCCAGCAATAAGACTAATAGGTCTGCATTTCAAAGGGATTAAAAAACACAAAAAGGTAAATGACTTACATGTATAAAAATATTTATTGCAACTCTTTTAGTGGTGGCAAAGAATTACTAATTGTGTAGATATCCATCAAATGGGAAATAGTTGAAAATTTGTGGTATATGGTTGTGATGGAATGTTATTGCATTATAAGAAATGACAAGCAGGTTGCTCTGAGAAAAATGTGGAGAGACTTAAATGAACTGATGTAAAGTGAAGTGAGCAGACCCAGGAGAACTGTGTATACAATATCAGCAATATTTTATGATGATCAGCTACAAATGACTTAGCTGTTCTAAGCAATAAAGTTCTCTGAGACAGTTCCTCAGAACTTATGATGAAAAATTCTATCCATAACCAGAGAAAGAACTGATGGAGTCTGAATATCATAAGAAGCATTTTTTTTTAACTTTCTATATTTTTCTTGTTTTTTTTTGTCTGTCTTTTCTTTCACAACATGACTAATATGGAAGCTTGTTTCACATGATTGCACTTCTACAACCTATGTCTAATGGCTTGTCTTCTCAATGACAGGGGAGGTAAGTAAGGGATAGAGAGAACATGGAGTTGCAAGTTGTAATAAATATATGCTAAATATTACTTCTGTATGTGATTTGGGGAAAATAAAATATTTTAAAAGGGGTGAAACAGATTCTCAACTAAAAGACATAATATAAAGTAATTGAGAAAAGGGTTTTCAGCTGATGCTAGTATTAGTAATTCCAAATAATGTCCTTTTCCAATGAGACTAAAGTGAATACAGGTCAGTCCAACTGATGGACCTGAGTCACCCTCGTCTGGTCCCAAAGAAGCAAATAAATTTTCCCATGAGAAAACCAGAGTGTTCAAGTCAGGAACAATGTTTTTTATAGATCAGAACAGAAACTCAAACTTCTTCAAAGTTGGCTAAAAAAACAGGACCACACCCTAAAGATTACGTAAAAGAAAGGGAACCTCTTTTATTCCTCCTAAATAATAAGGAAGGGAAGAACAGGGGACTCTCTCATAATCCTGGAAGATGTCTTCCCCAATAATAGCTTCCTCTTACGTATAGTGAAGCAATTTAGTCACACAGTGCAAAGATGTAGATGCATCCATTCCTAAACTTGTGATCATGAGTAAATTGGGAAGAATTTCCTGTCAGGAAAATCTCTCTGGGATGTTATTCCAGACTCATATTTACCCTATATCAATGGCAGTGACTGTGACTGTAAAAAAATTTTACCTTTCTCATAGTCATTTGTATGTATTAAATAGAAAGGAAAGGAAGAAGATGGAGAGTAAGAGAAATATAGGTGAGAGGAGAAATAGTGATTTACACTGATAAGCATAAGTGAGAAAACCTGAGAATAAATCCTAAAAAGGTGGAGTTTATAATTCCTTGACATCTCATTAACACATGAGGCCCTGAACAGCCCCTGTGATGCTAACATCAAGGCAAGATTTTGCCTGCAAAACTTTAGAGAGGAACATGATCCAGGCAGAAAGAGTCTGAGAGCCAACCTGAGAATTTATAAAACTTTATAGCTTGAAGGGAAGAGGGTGTCCAAGAGTTAATGGTAAATCATAATTATTTCAACACTGTCCTTAAGGAATAGCTCCTTATCACGTATCTTGGAAAAATTAAGTCTGGCTAATGACCAGTCAATTAACATATATATGTATGTATGTATGTATGTATGTATGTGTATATATATATATGTATATACATACATATATATGTATATGTATGTATATACATATATATATATGTATACACACATATATTCTTACTTCTTTTGTTAAGTATTTCCCAATTACATGAAAAATTTCAACAATCATTTTTAAAAATGTTGAGTCTCAAATATTCTCCCTCTTTCTTGCCCCTCTGCCCAACTTGAGAAGCAAAGCAATTAAATTTTTATTAAACATGTGATGTTATGCAACACATACTTACATATTAGCCACATTGGAAAAGAAAACAAAATAAAAAAATAAAGACAAAAAATATAAGTATACTTCAATTTGCTCATCAGTTCTCTCTCTGGAGGCAGATAACATTTTTCATTATGGGTCCTTAGGAATTGGCTTGGATCATTGTCTTGATAAGAATAGTTAAGACTTTCATAGTTGATCTTCCTTACAATACTGCTGTTGTATAAAATGTTTTCCTGGTTCTACTCCACCTTATGTGAGTTCATATAAGTCTCTTCAGGTTATTCTGCTCATCATTTCTTTTTTTTTTTAACATTTTTGAATTCCACATTTTATTATTTAATATTTTTAGTTTCAAATTTTCTCCTCATTTCTACCCTCCCTCCCACTCCAAGATGGAATATATTGTGATTGCCCCATTCCCCAGTCAGCCCTCCCTTCGGTCAGCCTATTCCCTCCTCATTCCCTTTCCCCTTACTTTCTTGTAGGGAAAGATAGTTTTTTATGCCCCATGGCTTTTATATCTTATTCATCTTTCCTTTTAGAACAACAGTATTCCATTACAATCATATACCATAACTTTCTCAACCATTTCCCAATTGATGATGGTGGTTGTTGTGCTTGTTGTTATTGCAGATGTTGAGTCATGTCTAACTGTCCATGAATCCATTTAGGATTTTCTTGGCAAAGATACTGGAGTAGTTTGCCATTTTCTTATCCAGCTCATTTTACAGATGAGGAAACTGAGGCAAATAGGGTTAAGTGACTTGCCCAAGGTCAGACAGCTAGTAAATGTCTGAGGCCTGATTTGAACTCAGGTTTTCTTGACTTCAGGCCTGGTGTTCTAACTACTGCACCACCTAGCTACCCCAATTGATGGGCATGCTCTCCGTTTCCAATTCTTTGCCACTCCAAAAACTGCTATAAATAGTTTTGTACAAATAGGTCCTTTTCTCTTTTCTTTAACCTCTTTGGGACAGAGATGTAGCAGTGATATTACTGGGCCGAAGAGTATACACAGTTTTAAAGCTCTTTGAGCCTACTTCCGAATTATTCTCCAGAAGGGTTGGACTAGTTCACAACTCCACCATCAGTGCATTAGTGTCCCAATTTTGTCCACATCCCCTCTTGCATTTGTCACTTTTCTTTTCTGTTGTTAGCCAATCTGATAGGTGTGAGATGGTTTCTTAGTTTTAATAACCCTTTCTCTCATCAGTAGTGATTTAGAACACTTTTTCATGTAATTATTGATGGCTTTGATTTCTTCTTCTGACAACTGTTGGTACCTATCCTTTGACTGTCTAGCAACTGAAGGATAGAAGACCAGCTAAATTTCCTGTCTCTTTTTAAAGATTCTATTAGATCCTTTCCCTTTGGCAGGATCCTTTGCAGGTAGACTTTGAAGAACAGACCACTGAAATATCCCCCAGGACAGCATCAGGATTGGGGCTTTATCATCCTCCAGAGGGTGAAGAAATATGTAGAAATTTGGGAATCATTGATGATCACCACAAAAGGGCTCAAAGCTGGAAAGCAGGCAGCCAGGAAGGCAGAATAATTTGGCAACCAGCGTAATCGATTTTTATGAAACATTTGCCATGCAAAGATAGAATTTAAAGAATAAAAGCCGAAAAAGAAGCTGACCAGCAGCACAATGGTTCGAGTGGCTCTTATCTTAGGAGTATCTCCAGAAGTGAGCTTGCTTCTGTGAATGTACCTGATCTGTTGGTGATGTCTGTATAGGAAAAATATCATATATCCACCTGTCCAGAGCATGATTGCCACACAAACAGCATCAAAAAGAGAGATTATGAACAGATATAGTACGACGCTAACTGAGGTTACAAATACAGAAGAACAAATAACCAAATCTATGATCTCAGTGAAATTTTTGCTGATCTTTGGGATGCTTATATACCCAAGAAGAGCATAATTGCTTAAGAGATGGAAAATCCAGGAGAGAAGAATGGAGGGGAAAATGTACTTTGGGACTTGGGTTTTGAGCTGCCCCTTTGTAGACCTCCCTGAACTGATGGTGATGGCCTGTACACTACTCAAGAGGCAGGTGGTAGAAAGAGAAAGGCCTCGGGCCACTCGATGAAGGTAGATGATAAATTTACATATTAAATCATTCATGAAGTTACTTAGTCCAAAAGCAGACATTGTATAAGGGACCCCTTTGGAGAGAAGCACTATGTTATTGACCAAAGCCAGATGGGTAAGTATTAAGTCGATTGGCCTTAGTCTATGACCAGACAAGATGGTGATGGTATAAAGTACCAGAATGAAGGAGTTCCCCAGGGCCCCAGCTCCTGTCTGAGAAAGGAAGAAAAGTTCCAGTACATTATTACTAGCAATCATTTTCTTGTTGTTTAAGGGAGGTAAACAGTAGTCAGATGAATGAATCCTGGAAAGAAACATAAGTAATTAATGGCATTTCCTCAAAGGAAAAAATAAAGCATTTATAAATCCTTTACTAAGTGCCAAGCACTGTACTAAAAGCTGTGAATACACAAAAAGATCCTGAGGGCAAAGAGCTTAAGTTTGAATATAGAAAGGCTACAAATGGTGTGGAAGGAAATGAAGATTCTCAGCCCAGGGCCACGGTTGTAAAGTCCAAAAGTCAGTAATAGGTCTTGGGAGAGGAATAATTGCTGGTGCAGACCTCACCACAAAATGGATTGCAGAACTCCCCCTATCTGAGAAGGAGCTGGTCCTCACAGAAGGATATTCAAGGTTGATAAGGTTGTAGGGATGATAATTTGTTTCAAGCCCCAGGCCTTTAGGGAAGGTCAAGGATGAAACGATAGCAAGGTAATAATTGTGAAGTCTGGGTATGAGGAATTGATTTGTTAGGGAAATGAAAGTATGCTTGGGCCTCTTAGTTTTGGATAAAGGAGCTACTCTCCAAGTTCAAGAGTCCCCAATCACTTTTCCTTCCTACTTGGAAGACTTTTCTGAAAATGTCTTTTTTGTTGCTACTAGATGAACTTTGGGTATTTTTATGAAAGTTATTATCCTGTCACATCTTCCATTCCTATTAGCATTTCTTTGCATGTTTTAAAAAAAATAAGATGAGATCTGCTTTAAAATATAACAAAAAATAGCTAATATATAGCTCTTACTATATGCTAGACACTGTGCTAAGTGCTTTATAATTATCTCATTTTATCCTCAGAACAACCTTGGAAGGTATGTGATATTAATATTCCCATTTTATAGATCAGGAAACTGAGGCAGAAGTTAAGTGACTTGTGCATGGTCACACAGCTAATAGGTATCTTAGACTGGATTGGACCTCAGGTCTTTTTTATTCCAGTCCTCATACTCTATCCACTGATTCACCAAACTATTCCCAAATATACGCATATATGGTATAATCTTTTTCCTGTACACACATACATTAATATGTTACATATACATATTATAGTTCCCCGCAATATTAGTAATTAACACAATAAAAGGTGCTAAAAGAGGAATCAAATATTTGGGCA
The DNA here is from genome assembly GCF_011100635.1 of Trichosurus vulpecula. Classification (NCBI taxonomy): domain Eukaryota; kingdom Metazoa; phylum Chordata; class Mammalia; order Diprotodontia; family Phalangeridae; genus Trichosurus; species Trichosurus vulpecula. Next base: position 80,797,171 of record NC_050574.1, on the reverse strand, counting down.
CCATGAGGGAATTAATTGATATCAGTATTTATACCCCAATGTATGGAAGCTCTCAAGATTCTTTCTGTAAAGGCATTCACCTGTATTCCTTTGAACAGAATTGTGTCCATTGAGTCAAGTCACTTAAGAATATAATGTCTTATTCTCTCCATGTATAGGTCAAACGATAAGCAGAACCTACACTTTCTTCACTCAATATCACTCTGATGACATTAAAACATAAATGTGTGCCTTTGTATGTCTGTGCATGTATTCATCATCAGATTCATACGTACATAGATAAATATAGTTATAGATATAGAAATTGAGATAGATGTAGAGATAGATATAGATTTAGATATCGATATAGATACTATGAGTTGAAAGGTCCAAAGTCTTGCCAAATATTTTATTCCTGGGTTACCCTTCTTTCTCCCTCAGGTTAATATCCATTTCTCTTCCTGTCTGAGAGAAAACTCTTATTTCCTTCTTCATGGTAATCTCCATAAGAACTCGAAAAGATTCAATTGGTCTTTCATCAATTCAATTTTATAACTTTGAAATTGCATTTTTATGTTTATTTTGACAGTCGGGGTGGTAGTAAAACCTCATCAGTTGTAGTCAGATGGATGATCATGAAGACAAAACACAAAAGATTGATTAGCAAGGAAAGAGAGAAAAGAGAAAGTTGCTGTTGCTGCTCTGATAATAATATGCCCTCTAAACACCTTATTATATGAAGTCAAGGAAATTAGAAAGGAAGCCATCAGGTATAGCCATAGAACAGAAAGATTATAGAGTATCTAGATTCGGATCTAGTAGCTGCCATTTTTTGCCTGTGTGATCTAGAGAAACCATCCATCTTCTCTGTGCCTCAGCTGCCTCACTAGTAAAATGAGAGATTTGAATTAAATTTGAGCTAAAGTACATTCCATTTCTAACACTGATCCTGTGATCCTCTGAGGCCCAAGAAAAAATAAAGAATGGCTGGATATGATGGAGAAGACTCTGAAAAGCAGCAGAGTTTGGGATAGACATGGTCTGATACTCTAGACAGGGCAAGAGCTGAAGAATCTGGTCAGTTGGAGAGCAGGCCTGCCACTGCCAAGTGATGGTCCAGTCTAGGAATACACTAGTAAACATGAGGGGCAGTTATGAGCATGAGATATTTTGAAACAACATCATTCTAAACACTTTTTCTTTTACCTTTTGTTGATTTCTTCAGTGGTTCACATAAATATGAAATAACGGGAATCATGATTGCTTAAGGACCAGAAGAGGTAGAAAGTACTGCAAGAGTCTGGAGAAGAAACCCTGTTTGGGAATTAATGGAAAGGGAGGTAAGCTGGCTGATTTCTGAGACCTGCTCTGAGATCTGAAGCATTCTTATTCATGTTACAGCACCTTTGGACTGTCTACCCCCTTTCCCCCATCCATCTTCTTATTTTTTCTCTTTGGGTGATTTCATAAGCTCCCGTGAATAAAGCCAGAATGTTTATGCAGATAACTGTTAAGTTCACACACACACACACACACACACACACACACGCACACGGCCTTCAACCATTACACTTTCTTTAGCTTTAATTCCCCTTCACCTACTCAATGCTTGATGTCTGAGACTGGTTGAACCTAAACAGCTCACACTGAAAATGCATGAAAAAGAACCTATTATCCTTATTCTAGGGATTAGACCACATTTGTAATCTCAGTTTCAACGTCTACCACAGGGAAGACAAATGAAACTATTAAATTTTTATAAGAGTTGGCAAGAATAAATCAATCTAAACTGAATGCTATCAAATAAAAATGGTGTAACATCCATCCCCCAAAGAAGAGCTTTCAGAAGACAGGCCCTCCCCCCATTCCTTTGCTGAAGTGGAGCAATGTGAATGTGAGATACTTCATAAAACCTCATACTTTTGGGCAGACGAGGATTACATATTTTATTACCATTATGTTGGTTAATATTACATGCTTTACATTTCCCCCTAACTCAGGGAAAAATATAGATAATGCATAACTAAATATTTCCATCATGTGTATATATATATACATATATATATATGTAGATATATACACTTGATTGATGTCTATTTTTTCTTTACCTAAGAACTCTTTAAATATATATATTTACATGTGTGTGTATATACACTGTGTATAGGTATGTGTATATGTGTATATGTATACATATACAGAGATAGGGCGGTAACGTAAAAATAAAGATATTAATCAAGCATACATGCATACTTGTATATTCATGTGTGTAGGTGAGTATATATAAGTATACATATATACTCGATCGTAATCTTTATTTTTACATAACCTCTGTGTGTGTATACATAGTATAAGTATATATACATACCCATCTACATACACATACATGCATATACACACTGTATATAAATTGTCAAAAAGAGAAAGAGGAGTAAGAAAAATATCTCAATTTCTCCAAGAGTGTTGTGTTTAAGTTTTACATTGTGAATAAATAAATTTCTTGAGAGACCTTAACTCCAAATTTAAGAGCTGAAATGGATTAGACCTAAGGAGAAGTAAAAAATAATACTGATGATTACACTGACTAATATAAATATGTATTTGTAATATAATATAGATCTACTAATATAAATGATTGACTCTAGCTATGATTTTTCCCCAAGACTAAAACACTAAAATATTTTTATGTCTTTGTGTTATTACTTCAATTTTTAATAAATATTATAGCTTGTTTTGTGACATTTATTTAAGTCTTTGAAAAATGAGATTTTGACATACAGTGAGGCATAAACAACCATTAATGAGAAATTAGATATTACCAGGTTATTAATTGAGCACTGTTTCTATTAAATAATGTAAAATAAATGATCATTTATAAGTGAAGGAATTAATTATCTTGCAATTCTATATCTTGAGAATGAATCTGTTAATGAGTCAAATGGCAAGCTGAGACATGATCAGACTTAATGAAACTGATTGACACAAAAATCCATCTGCATATATTTTGAGGAACAAGTATTGAAATCATGTTGGTTTTTAATTTTCATTTTTGTTTTAAGTAAATGCCTTTGCTAATCCTATTGCCTTGAAGAAAGAAATGAGCTAAGGGTAGAGATCCTAGTAAATGACTGAGGAAGGCAATCAGAGAGGCAGAAACAATGGAGCTGAGAGTAGAGATTTGAAAGGGACAAAGATTACAGGAATCTATAGCCTTAAGAATATGACAGATTCCTCATTTCTACCCAGAGGAGAAAAAAGGAGGAAAAGGAAACCTTAGTGACAATGTTCCCCCACCCCTCCATCCTCTAAAAATTCCACACCATTTCCCAGATTCTTCTCCAATTGTTTATTCCTTTTTCAATTAAAGGTTGCCTAAACCACACTGGTCTCCTGAAAGAAATCACTTTCATCTTAGTTCCCGTCTCTGAGACCCAGATATAAAGAAAGATCTACTTACCAGGCAGATCTCTAAAAGCTGAAAGAAAGAACTGGTCTATAGTATTTAGATGTGTGTATGTGTGTGTGTCTGTGTGTGCATGCCTGTACCTTCTGTGCCCTTGTATCTCGGAGTATAGCACTGTGAGGACCCTATTTATAGGAATGAAATTCTTTAACGCTTCTTCCCCACAGCTATGATTATCATGTCACATACAAGAAGCATGGCAGTCTGTAAGAGGAGGCAAGGCTGTTTTGTGCAAAGTAAATTCCCCTAACACTACGTACAAGTCATCAGCAACAACTGGTATTAATTAATGAGGCTATTACCTCAGCAGTGATTAATAGGTTCTAAAAACTAAAGTCAAAACAAACAATTGAGATCAATTGGGGGAAAAAAACTTTATTTGGATCCTGGGGATTGTGAGAATGAGGTAAGATCATAGACATGGGGGAGATAAAGAATTTAGATACTTGAAGAATACAGGTATGTTGTTCTGAGTTCATGGCTTGGTCTCATCTTTGGATCCTTGAGAATTAGCATTGGGCTCAGAAATGTTTTGCAGCTTAATTTAAATCCATATGTTTCTATTATTGCTTCTTATCTAACTCTAGGGTTCCCAATGAGGTCACCTTACATAGAGATGAGACTTTTCATTTCTGTCTTAATGATCAGGTATTGCAGACCCAAAAGGATGCCACAGCAGCTAAGTGTATCAGGCTCCTCAATATTGAATTAGCTCTCTCCTTTCCCTGAACACTACCTCATTCCCAAATAGATAGTGTAGAGAAAAGAATACTGGTCAAAAATCTGGGTTTGAATACATGGTCAGATATTTACTAGCTATGTGTCAGTAGGACTAGTCATTTGACCTCTTTGAAACTCAGTTTTTTCATCTATAAAACTGGCAAAACACATTGTACAAGAACTATCTCCTAAGGTCCTTGAAAAGACCCACTTTGCAATCCTAATTGCATTCATATAAAGGCATGAGCCATTACTCAGTTTTTCAGGTAGTCTGAAGCTTTCTATCCATTTGAACATTATTTTCCTTAGATCTCATATACATAAAAACAAACATTTTTATTTCTGTATTTTACTACTTAAAATCTCATAAAATAATAGCAGGGCCATCTTCAGTCATCTTGATCTGTATCTGGCCAATGGAGGAGAAAGTGAGTCTGGTGACTTTGCACAGCCCTCCCTCACTTAAATCCAATTCACTTGCAAGTCATGGCATCATCTTCCTGATGCCACAGTCATCTTCAAGAATGAAGGACAAACAACAATGACCACAATCATAAAATCATAGATATACATAATAGTATCTTTTAATAGATTGTTGGAATATGTTATGTAGCCAAATGCCTAGAGAACATCTATAAATTCAATGATAAAGAACATGAAAGAGTGTTAACATGATATAGTGAATAGAGAGCAGCTCTTGGAAGCCAGAATGATCCAGTTTCAAGTCTTTGCTCTGATATATACTGTCTGATGATGACCAAATCATTGAATCACTTAGTCAATCCCCTAAAACTTCAAATGGGAGGATATTTGCTGATCTTCACTGGCAGAGGAAATGTCCTCACTTGAAGATCTCTTCTCATAAATCAGACAAAAGTTAAATAATTGGAGATGTAATGCAGTTTTGAACTTTTCCAAGCTAATAGATTAATGATTATTCCACTTTTCAAATTAATTTCTAAACTGTGATATTGATCAGTCCAATAATAATAAATGGAACAAAAATAGAGAAAATATTAATATCCATTCAAGAAATCTACAGTATTATATAATATAGTCAAGTGTCTCCCTGTTACCTTGAGGAATAAATACCCTCATACACATATATGCCTATGACACATTCAAATATATTATTTATTACATAAAACTTACAATACATAAATATAACAAACATATTATAATTATATAGACATAATTATGCATATACAAATTTTATAATTTTGTCTTCTCAGATTCTCTGTAACGACTTCTGGTTTCCATTTCCTTCACCTTACTGACCTCCATTTATCCATACACGCTATGATACACTATTAGAATCCTCCTTATGTTCCTCATACAAGAACCAACTACCAACTAGATATATTTTCTCTGGCTGTCTCCATGTTTTGAATGATTTCACTCTTCATGCCTGGCCCCTGCTTCCTTAGATTCCTTCAAATCCCAGTATAAATTTTAACATCTGTGAGAAATCTTTCCTGTTTCTTCCTTAACATTTGTGCTTTTATTTTGTGATTATCTCTAGATGATGTGCATGTGTGCATATGTGGGTATTTGTGTGCACACACACAAACATATGTGTGTATGCATGTATGTGTACTTCAAAGGACTCTTGCATTGAGAAGAAATTGTATGCATACATAAAACATATAACAAAATGTATTTTCCTTTCCAATGCCAAAACACAGGTGGTTCCTCTCATTCTTCCTCTTTTCCTTAATGTAATTGAGACGCTAGAGATACCACTAATATAGTAAAGTTCTAGAAAATCAAATGCTGTTTTCTTTGTCTTGCCTCTCTTCTTAAATTGTTTTCAATGTATTTTTGTTGTTTTCCTCCATTCTCATTTAATTTTCCAACTTATCTTTGAGACAGCCCTAACTCTCTTTTAAAACCTGTTCAGAGGAGGGGTACCTACCCAGGTGAAGACTGGCAAATAGACTTCACATGTATATCCCTATGTAGGGGTTTCAAATTGCTTTTGATTTTTGTTGACACCTTTACTAATTCATTGGGTAGAAATCTTTCCTTGCACAACTGCAAAGGCTCAGGAAGTATCAAAGTTCCTGTCAACGGAAATTATACCTTGTTTTCACTTGCCTAGCTCCTTACAGATTGTCAGTGTCCTGGCTTTTATTTAAGAGATAAACCCAGGCTGAGGAAAAGGCACTTAAAATCACTTATCACCTTCTCTCTGCCTGGCATAGTAAGTCCTGTGGAAAGTAGAGAAAATGTATCATACCCTCATTTGGATCCTTACTAAGCTGTGCATAGATACTCTTGAGGATTAGATTAAATAAAAACAGTGGGACTGCTTGGGATCTGCATTACACCATGGGAAAATATCTAGCTTAGTCCCTTTGAATTTCTGTATGGGAGACCCTTCCTAACATCTGATGTCCTTATAGACCCAGAACAGCATTTGATCACCCAAATTGAAACCCATTTAGGAGCAGTCAGGAATGCCTTAACAAATTATGCCCAACAAGCATCTCCCCAAACCTTCTGGCAATGAAAAGGAGAATCCTGTTCCATTGGAGATTGGGTATATTAAAGTCATGGAAAACCCAAAAGGGAGAACAATTGGAAGTCACTTGGAAGGGACCCTACCAACTCATACTCACCACCCTAATGGCAATGAAACCTGAGGGCCTCCCCAGCTAGATTCATAATTCTAGGATTAAACCGGTGTCACCTCTTGCTTTGCCTTCAGAGACTGGAATATACCTGTGAGTCCATGGTCAACTTCAAGGTACTTTTTAGAAGGGCCCTGGCTCCCTCCAGTGGACAAGTGGATGGAAAGAGGTAAAATTATATGTGGTCTCCTCCTCTTATGTTTCCCCTTTGTCATAACCATCTTTAATTTCCTCCAGAAAAATTGCCTTTCATCTTCTTATTCCCCTCCTGATTATACTCCTGTTTCTCCTATTTGGCCCTTGTTTGCTTACCCTCATTGCTAGATTTGTCTCCCCCAGGCTCCAGACCATTGACTTCCAGGTGACTGCTCAGGTTGTATACCAACTCTCTCTGGAGTCAAAGGCCCCTTACCCAAGGGACCTGGAGTCAACGAGGTTCTGAAGTCTGACCCCTTGAATGGGACCCATCAAGACAGGGACAATTCTATGCCATTTACCTGCAGAATACAGTTTCAGAAGCTGAGACCTTTATACCTTACCCCAAAAGACTTTGGGTTCCATTTGCTTGAGAGGAGAATGATGGTGTGATGGGATGTAGACCCCTAAAGGAAAGGACACTGTCTCTGGAAGGAACTCAGACACATACAGTTCCAACCCTATAATTCCTCAGAAAAAGCTATGTCACTTTAGGCACAGAGTGCCTGCCAGAGAACCATGCCATGACAGACCTTTGTATAAACAGAACTATCTTGTCCCTTTAACAAAGCTATTTCTGTTGACTTCCTGAATTTTCCCAAATATTCCAGCAGCCCAGACCTCCTGTGTGTCTCTTCAAGGCACCAGTTCTAATCCAGACTACTTGCATATACTGACCACTCCTTAATGCCACCCAGATCAGCTAATTAGCCTACATGACATTCCTTTCACTGTCTTTTTTACATATTAAGGTCCATGATGAAACTCTCCAAAGAGGGAAAGAGTTGATCCTGGAAGAAAGGGATATTCCAGCATAGAAAGGATGAAGTAAAGTTGGGATGTTCCAATGGAAAGAAGGCGAGGAGACCAGGGAATTTCCTTGATGAGAAAACATTAAGGGCATAGTTTTAAAGTCTTGAAGTCAAGAATAAGGCCAGCAGAGAAATAAATGCTGACTTGGGCCCTTCATCTTGAGATGAACTCCATATGACACTACATACCTATGTCCAATTGAATCACAGTCTTCACCATTTATTTCTACCCAGAAAAGCCTGATGAGAATGCCTGTTTTATTGCTGTGAGATGTGTTTTGGAGAGGCTTGTCCTGATATGAAAATTATAAAATATTTTGTTATGCTCTCCTTCCCTAGTATTTTTGTCTCTGCACATTTTATAAGTTGAATTACGACTTCAAAATATAGAAAAGTTATAAAGTCCCCACGATATCGGCAATTAACGTGGTAAATGGTTCCAGTGACAGAGGAAGTATTTCTTTGGACACTGTAGTAGAATCATTTCATGTTAGCACCTGCAACCCTAATGTTTACAAGATCTCAGGCTTCTTTTAATAATGATATTCAAACATTAAAGCATGATGCTAGTCACTTAATCAAAACCCTCAGGATAATAACATTTAATTATGTCAGTGTATTGGGAGAAGTGACAAGTAGAGGTTAGTATTCCTTAACTCTTTATTTCTCTGATATCACTGATCCATATCATGTATTCCAACATCTGTTCATATGTTCATCTTGAAGTATCTAAGTAGTAATATGAGTAGAAAGTCTAAGAGTCCTTGGAAATTATCTTGTGCCTGCATTATTTCTCCTTCTATTCCATGTTGTTGGTGTGAATTTTACTTCTTTTTTGAAAAAAAGAGGAGTTGGATTTTCCCACTCCTCGGAAACCCCAACCATAATCTAAGATGATCCAACTGCTCCTTTTCAATTCAGTGAGACATGTTTGATTCAGGATTCTTTGTCTCCCTGCAAATGATTGTGGTAAAGAGATGTCTCTACAGGTGGTTGAATGGATAGTGATAAGTCCAGAATGGGGGAGGTTAATGAGTAAAGAAAAGAGAAGGGAGAGGAGAAGAGAGAACACCTGTCTTGCTGGAGCTACTGTGTTGGTAACCAAAAATGGGCTCCTTAGCACTTAGTCAACAAGTGCCCTTGAATAGTTTGGCTTTTTCCCCTGAACTAACTGAATGCTGTTTGTATGTTGGATTGGAGTAAGCTTGTTGGCCCCTTCACCTTGCTTCCCTTGCATAAGCAGATCAAAAGAACCTGTGCTTTCCCCGGTGTACCTTACACCCCTGCAGAAGCCGGATGGTTAAAAACAGCTTCCATTGGAACCAGAGGCTGCTACAGCTACAGCCACAGCTGAAGCTGAAGCAGGAGCTGCCAGTAGCAGAGCTGACCTATGTGAGGATTGAGGAGTGCTCAACAAGGACTTGAGGCCAGTGGGTAATCTTTTTACCATAGAGGGGAAGCATGTATATGATTTTGCTTCATACCCTCATGCTTCTCTGTGGCCTCCTGGTTACTCTTGTGAGGCGGACTTATTGGGCCTGGAAGCTTTTGATCAAAATATCAAAATGGGGATGCTGGTTTGTGGGTTGGTTACTGTGAAGCCTAAATATATGTTTTGATTCTTCTGCCTCCTACTTTGAAGATTCCTTATATCTCGTGGTTACGAACCTTTCAGACATATATATGATCCTCTTTGAAATTATAAACTCTGCCCTTATAATACAGCTACTGTGACAATGATATGCCCTCCAGATATCTGCTTAGGTAAAGAGGCAGGAAAATTGGAAAGGACATTTGTCAAGAATGGATTTATAGAGAAAAGATCTAGATTTGGATCTTTGCATTGCCATGTTTCACAGATGTGATACAGAGAAGTATTTTCTCAGTGCCTCATTTTCCTTACCAATTTTACCAATAAGCTAAGTCCTTTTATTCATGTTCTGATCTACTAATGCCAAGGGAGAACAGATAATGCCCAAGTGTGATGGGAGAAGACTGTGAAAGGGAGAGAAGATTAAAATAGACATGATGAGGTTCCATATAGGACACAAGCTGAAGAGCCTGGTAGGAAAACAGCAGGCCTGGAATAGAAAGAAAAGTCAGGGACTGTTCTATGAATATTCTAGTGAATATTAGGGCCAACTCACATAAGACATTTTGAAACTATATGTTCACTGTGGTTTATCTTAAATTTTTTCCCATCCTATTAAGTTTCTAAGCAATAAACAATAGAAAACCAAAGGATGTGATTATTTGAGTAACAGATGGGGAGGATAATTATTGCAATAGGGGAAGAGGGAGACCCTATTTGGACACCATTATTGGAAGTAGGGAAAGGGAAGTAAGCAGGCTGACTTTGAAGACCTCCCACCTGTCTAACTGATCTTTCTTGATTTCCTTAGAAAGCTTATCACCTATGCTTTAACCACTTTAGGTTCTGTTGCATAGTCCAGGGCTCTGTCTTGCTGTTCTTTTTTCTTCTTCATTTCCTACCTCCCTAGATAATGAAATCAGCTCTCATGGTTGTAAAAATCATGTAGAGAAATACTTGGGGAGACTTACATGAACTGATGCTGAATGAACTGAGCAAAACCAGGAGAATATTGTATTTAGTAAGAGCAACATTATGGAATGAGTAACTTTGATAGACTTAGCTCTTCTCAGCAATGTAATGATCTAAGAAAATTGCAAGGGCATCTTGATGGAAAATTCTGTCCACATCCAGAGAAAGAAATATAAAGTCTGACTGTAGAACAAAGCACACTATTTTCTCCACTTCTTTCTTTCTTGTGGTTTTTCCCTTTTGTTTTGGTTCTTCTTTCCAACATGACTAATGTGGAAATAAGTTTAATATGATTGTAAACGTCTAACGTATATCTGATTGCATGCTGTCTTGGGGAAGGGTGCTGGGAGAGAGGGAGGAAAAAAGTTTGGAACTCAAAATCTTGGAAAAATGAATGTTGAAAACTATCTTTGCATGTAAGTAGAAAAAATATTATTAATTGGGAAAAATAAGAAATAAAAATCGTGTAGATGCAGATAAATTCCAGACATATACCTCCTGGCTTCACCATCTCCACTATTAACCCAAATTGCACTTCCTTTCACTGACTGCTTGACATCTCAGACCAGATGTAATGTATGTATCTCAAATTCAACATATCTGAAAGAACATTTATTGTCATTATCCTATAGATGACAGTGTGGATTTTTAAACCTGACTTCCACAACCACTACCACAAAAACAATGAATATACATACATATATGTATATATACATACATACATATATATATATATATATATATATATATATATATGTGTGTGTGTGTATATGTACACATATATTTAAGAGGCTTAGGAAAGAATGAAAAACAATGAAAACTTAATAATTTAAAATAATGAGTAAACGTAACCTCTGTAAGGAAAAGAATATGAGAAGATGAGAAAGTACTTCCTCTCGGTCCTTTGTTGAAGGTACAATCTGGATACTGCATAGTAGCTCAGACTTTTTGGGTAAACTGGTTAGTATTACCTATCTTTAAATTATCTTTCTCTTCTTTTGATGCTGTGCAAGATATATAAACCCTGAGGTTGGTATTCTCCCTTGAGCCACAGTAAGAGGCAACTGGCTCATCCACCCAGATGTTTGCTTGGTAACTATGAATTGTATTTGTTCTGTTTATAATGTGTGTTTGTAATTCATTTCTATTTCCTTTGGAGTTCAGGGTGCTGGCTTTTTCCCCTGAACTAAGTGAATGATATTTGTTTGTTGGATTAAAATAATGTTGTTAACCCCTTAATGTTGCTTTACTTAGTAAAGTAGGTCAAAAGACCTTGTGCTTGCAGGCTTCTCATGTTTGGCTTGTGTTGGTCCTTCACCCGCACAGCAGCTGCTAGCCAAATTGTTGCAACATGGCTATAGCTCACTGCTTAGCTACTAGTATATGTATCAAGGCTTAGCATTACTGCAGTGGGCTTCGTGGTGTCAGAGCAGCATACTCTGTCTAGTATCCCTCCTCTAAAGGAATAAAGAAAGCTTTTTGCTTGTAACCACTGTTGGGTCTTTGGTTTTATTTTATTTTTCAGAGTTAATAGTTGGGTATTACCTTTGTGATCTCTTTGGTATTTTGTTGTTATCAGTGGTTGCATAACCTCTGTGATTCTTTGGTTGTTCATTTTCATGGTTTGATACACCCATGTACTCTTCAACATCTGTTTCTTGTCTCTATTTCAGATTATTTTATTTCTCACTTTCTCATAGTCCACATTCTCCTTATCTCTGTTTCCTGGATTCTATGACTTCCTTCAAAACTTAGAATCCTACCCAGTACAAGAAGCAATTTGAAGTCACTCTAAGTGCTAGTACCTTCTTTCAGAAAATGCCTCCACATTTCCCAATCTACAAATTGTGTACACATATATGTTTGCATTTTTTTCCCATTAGAATATACTGCTTTGGGAAGGAAAGGTTTTGCTTATAATTTTATCTTCAGCAGTTAAAATTGTGCCAGATATATAGGAGGCATTAATAAATGATTGTGAAGTGACAAACAATGCCCTACTTTCTTTCCCCATTTTGCTGTTCACTTGCTTCATTTGCATCTGATTCTTCACAACCCTATTTGGGATTTTCTTGGCAAAGATAATGGAGTAGTTTGCCATTTCCTTCTTCAGATCATTTTACAGGTGAGGAACTGAGGCAAACTGGATTAAAATGACTGACCCAGGGTCACATCTCTAATAAATGCTTGAAGCCAGATTTGAACTAATGAAGATGAATCTTTCTTATTCCAAGCACAATGCTCCATCTGCTGCAGAATGAGCTGGCCTACTGTGGTCTAAACACTCTTCATTTAATTTACCACCATCATATTTTGCACACACTGTCCATCATACCCAGAATATACAACCTACGCACCATATCTCTATAGTATTCTTAATTTCCTTAAAGGCTAAAGTCAAGATCCACCTCATAAACAAAGTATATCCTAATGTTCCCCGTGGTCAGGCCCCTCCTCCATCTCTACTCCTTCCAGACATTACTTGGTACTTATTTTGTGTGTGTTTATGTGTGTATGGTTATATACATATACTTGAAAGTTTGTGTATGTGAATAGATAATATTTACTTATATTTTTATATCTTGTTTGCCCTAAGTATAATGTAAACTTTATTAGACTAGGTGACATTTTAGCTTTCTATGTCAACTACCTATTATCTTCAAACCGCTTTTGAAGATTTTATTAGGGTCTAGTATCTTTAGAGTTTTCTAGAGATGACCGTTACAAATGGCAATGCCTTTGAGATATCCCTATGGTTGGATTGTAAAAGTGTAAAGCATGATTAATTGGGTAAAGTGGTAAAAATCAAACTGGTCCTGATGCTGGTCCTTTTCCTGAAGAGTACTTGAAAGGAATGAATTGGCTAATTGAATCACAACATCCCAGACCCCAGGGATGACCACCAACATTTCTGTAATAATCACACTATCAGAGATAGAGACATGAAGTGAACTCAATTCAAGAACAGGTAATCTATGTCAATATTCAACTAACATTGGTCTTACACAGCAGCCAGAGAAGTCTTTAAACTGAAAGATGGCTAGCCTGAGGACTCACAAATCCACTAGTTCCTATATAAGGACCATTATGTTCCCTTCACATAGTTCACCCCCATTCCACATTACTTCATCTAAGCCACCCACTGTGGCCTGCATAACACTAGAAACTAATCAGCAGTTACCTACATAATTATCAAGGCCAATTTGGGAACAGTGTTGTAGGAATAGGACCATCCCTGGTTCTGATCCAAGCCATAAGCTTATTCAGGAAATTAATCCCTATAGTGCAGTCATCTGTCATAGACCTGATGTAGTTGGGGGTTGGAACCCCAAAATGTCATGGTGCAGGGCAGCATCCTTCTGGAATGAATTCATGTATTCAGATTGTTTTCTAGCCAAAGTAGGCAGGTTTATTGTAAGGCCAATAGTGTGGGCAAGATTCCTATGGAATCTGTAAATTGATGAGGTTGAGACTGATGGATACTTATATACAAAAAGGGACAATGAAAGGATCTAATTGGGATTAAAGAGTGGTAAGGAGTCTGTGGTGGTCCAGGAGCAATAGTGAAAAGACTTTCCAGTAAGCTGATTAAGTGATCTAGGTGGGCTGAGGTGGGCCAGATGCCTTGGGTGGAGGAGCCACTGATGTGGGCTACTAAAATGCATGAGAAAATTCAGGGGCTGGGTTTGTTTCAAACACATGGTCTTTTCCCTTTAGGGGTCCACTTCCCATCACTCCATCAATCCTTACCTACTATCAATCTCTGTAGTTGAACAAAGACAAGAATAGTACTACACAATGAGCTTGGCACCCCACAAATTAGTGCCAAATCTAAGTCCTCACAGTAAGATGATAAAGTAACATGACAAAACAGGAAAATGTTAAATGTTGGAGAAGATGTGGGGAAAATGGAATACTAATGCATTGTTGGTGGAGTTATGAACTGGTCTAACCATTCTGGAGAGCAATTTGGAACTATGCTCAAAGAGCTCTAAAAATGTTTATACCCTTTGGTCCAGCTTGTTTACTACACTGCTAGTCTGTATCTCAAAGGGATCATAGAAAAAGGAAAAGGACCTACATATGCAAAAACATTCATAGCACTTCTTTTTGTAGTGTAATGTCAAAAATTGGAAATTGAAGAGATCCCATCTCTTGGGGAATGGCTCAACAAGTTGTGCTATATGACTATAACAGATTACTATTGTTCCATAAGAAATGATGAGCAGGTGGATTTAAGAAAAACCTGGGAGGACTTTCATGAACTGATGCTGAGTGAAGGGAGCAGAACCAGGAGAACATTGTAAAAGCTAACAGCAACATTGTGCGATGACCCACTTTGATGCACTTAGCTCTTCTCAGCAATGCAATGATCTAAGTCAATACAAAAAAAAATAATGGTGGAAAATGCTATCCACATCCATAAAAAGAACTGTGGAGTCTGAATGGAGATCAAAACATATTATGTTTTCTCTTTTTTTCTCATGGTTTTACCTTTTTGTTCTGATTCTTCTCTCACAACACTAATGGGGAAATATGCTTAATATGATTGTACATGTGTAGCCTATATCAGATTGCATGCTCTCTTTGGTAGGGGAAAAGGGAGTCAAGGGGAAAAATTTAGAACTCCAAACCTTAGCAACAATGTAGCTGGCAGCTGCTGTGTCTGTGTAAGATCGACAGCAGCCATCACAGAGAAGGGCTGCTAACAAAGGTTCTTTGATCTGCTTTTCCAAGGAAAGTAAATTTAAGGGGTAAACAAACTCAGTTTTACTAAACAGACATGTATCCTTCACTTAGTTCAGGGAGAAAAGATCAGCTCCATGAGCTTCAAGGCAAACACAAACAGAACTTACAAACGTCAACAGACAGACATGACCTGATTCAAATCACAATTCATAGTCCCAGAGAAGCACCAACATCTATCTGTGTGGGAAACAAAGCCGGGGGTGGGGAGGGGTCAACGGCTTGCCCAGTCTCCTCATCCGTATACTTTCAATGAGTGTCCCTCCCAAAGGTCAAGTGCCAACCTAGGATCTTGTATACCTGTCTCAGGCCCTGGCGCACTTGAGCCTCACCATTCAGGGTGTGAGAGATCAGTGTGGGAAAACTCCAACTACCAGCACCACATCATGTTCACTTCAATGATTCTTGATTGTCTTATTGCTGAGAAACAATCCAAGATAAAAGATCTCACTTCACCTGCCCCATTTACACAAAGAACAGTGAAAAGTCCCATTTTCCTTGCCTTTAGAAAACCTTATAAACGTGAATGTTGAAAATGAAAAATAAGTAAATAATTTAGAAAAAAAATTATTGGAGGTGCTGAAGACATTGATTACATAGCTACAGTGCCCAAAATTCCAAATAGGAGGAAGTCCCTCAATATAGCCTCCTTAACATGACCTCATATCTAGGCTACTGTAATAGCCAGTATTTGGTCTCCGAGCAACTAGTACCTCTCCATTTCAGTGCATCCTCCACTTAGCTATGAACATGCTGAGAGAGAGAGAGAGAGAGAGAGAGAGAGAGAGAGAGAGAGAGAGAGAGAGAGAGAGAGAGAGAGAGAGAGAGAGAGAGAGAGAAGTCACAGGGTTAGTTGAATATGAAGGGATGATATCTAAAAAATAAAATAAAATTAAGGAGTGGGAAAGGAATATATTGAAAGAAGGAGAAAGGGAGAGATAAAATGGGGTAAATTATCTCACATAAAATTGGTAAGAAAAAGTTCTGTTGGAAGGGAAGAGTGGGCAGGTGAGGGGGAACAAGTGAATCTTGTTCTCATTGGGTTTGATTTGAGGAGGGAATAGCATACACACTCAACTGAGCATCTTACCCTGCAGGAAAGTAGGGGGAAGAGGATAAAAAAGTGGGGATGATAGAATGGAGGGCAGGTGGGGGAGGAGGTAATCAAAAGCAAACACTTTTGGAAAAGGGCAGGGTCAAGGGAGAAAACTGAACAAAGGGGGACAGGATAGGATGGAGGGAAATATAGTTAGTCTTTCACAACATGACTGGTATGGAAGTGTTGTGCATAATGATACATGTGTGTCCTATGTTGAAATGCTTCCCTTCTCAAGGAGGGTGGGGGAGGAAGGGAAGAGCAGAGAGAATTTGCAACTCAAAGTTTTAAAAACAGATGCTCAAAAAAATGTTGTTTTTGAATGTAACTAGGAAATAAGATATACAGGCAATGGGTCATAGAAATCTATCTTGCCCTACAAGAAAGTAAGGGGAAAGGGAATGGGGTTGAGTGGGGTGATAGAAGGGAGGGCTGACTGGGAACAGGACAATCAGAATATATGCCATCTTGGAGTGGGATGGAGGGAAAAAATGGGGAGAAAATTTGTAACACAAACTCTGGTGGAAATCAATTATTAAAACTAAAAAATATTAAATAATGAAATATGGAATTTGAAAAAAAAGAAAAATGGTATCCATACCCACAGCAAGAACTGATGGAGTCTGAATGCTGTAAGAAGCATTTTTTTTTTACTTTCTATATTTTTCTTGGTTTTTTTTTCTGTCTTTTCTTTCACAACATGACTAATATGAAAATTTGTTTTGCATGAGTGCACTTCTACAGCCCATGTTTAATTATTTGTCTTAAACAAAGAATCCCACGTTATTTGCAATTAAGTTGTATGAACTGATGCAGGGAAGAGTAAGCAAACCACAAAGACAAACAACTTTGAAAGACTTTGGAACTCTGATTAATGCAATGACCAACTACTCTTCTGGCAAATGAGCCAATTTCTGACAGAGAGGGAATAGACTCAAGAAGCAGAAGGAGACATGCATCTCCTAGACATGTCCAAGGAGGGACAGGTTTGCTTGATGCTGCATGTTTGTTTCAAGTGGTTTCTTTTGCATTTTTCCAGATAGGTGGGAGGTGACAGGAAAATAAAACAGATTGTTTTAATAAAAAATTAAAACAAAGCAGCTTTTTATGACTAACCCTGCTTCTCCATCCTCCCATGCCTCATGGTGCTGCAGAGTTGACCCTACCAAGCACTACATCTGACAGATCCAGCCAGGCCAAGGCAGGCTTCAAGGATGCTATGACAATAGTCTGTATGGCCACCCTACAAGAAACAGCACAGCCAATGCTCCGCTCCCATTAGTCCTGTTAGATTTTGTTTGTACCTAATTGTCTCCTCATCAGTCTAGGAGGTTCTCAAGGCATGGACTGTAGGGTTGTTTATTTGGTTTGGCCTTTCTTGGAATCCCTGTGGCTTAGGATATTGCCTGACACATAGTAAGCCATGATTAATAAGAGCTGGTTGACTGAGTAACACTAGGTTGAGAGGAATGAACTTGATTGTGAGCAAGGTGTCTGCCCATGGTGTGCAAACCATTCCTGGTAAAAATCCCAGGCACTCACCTGGAAATATGGGGTAGATTTTCCTGATTCCTGTAACTCCTCACTCTTGCTGCTGCCCTTTGCTGCCCATGAGGAGAGCATAGCAGGGTGGAAAGTCTGCAGTCCACAGGATAGAAATACTAAGCACCTAGCACATGGGAGCAAAGGCTAATTGAGGCAGAGACTGAGGCACCAGGAGGGTAAGAAGTACAGGGTGAGGACCTACATCTGGACTGAGTCTGGCAGTGTCACATCTATGCAAGCTCAGACCCCAGTCCAAGAAAAGCAGATGCCTGACAGGCTCCATGACATGGAAGGCAATGGCTAGAACCACTTCCACCCCAAGAGCCTACAGGAAAGGATTTCCTTTCACATGATCCTCTCAGGAGGTCATGATATACTTTCGAATTATGGCAAAAGAGATGGATAAGAATAAGCTGGTGAGAGGACATGGAGAATGAAGCCAGAAGTCCTGCCTCCTCATCCCAGGCCTGGTCTACAAACAGCTCTCTTCCTTCTGAAGAAGGACCTAATGCTCTCAAGTGATGCCACCGCAATACAGGTCCTGGTGACCATCTGCTTGTGGTATCATCATTCGTGAGCTTGTTTTTTTTTTTTTTTTCTCACAGTATGGACTGCGTGATCTCATGGCTCCTGAGCAAGAGTCCAGCCCTTCTGGGATCATCTAGGGAGGATGGACCCTGTCTGTTCTCAACAATGAGAAGCGGCAAAGACCTCCAATGCTGCCATTGCCTGTGTCCTACCCAGATAACTGACTCAGCTCCTCTACCACTCCCCCGACCTCAAGTGCCTGGTGAGTGACTACACAGGGCACAGATACAACATGCCCCTGGGAAGCCTCTCAGCTACCCCAGCCATGTAGGGGAGGCCTGCATACAGAAGAGGCACAAAAAGGTTTGTTGAAATGGATTAGGAGAAGGAGACACAAGACATAACTTTCACATTTTAGGCATGAAAACTTCCCCATACGAGGCCAGAGTCCCTTTTCCCCAGGTTTTTGTCCCAGGTCCCTAAAGGCTCCCTGTCAAAGCTCTATCTTCCAGACTTTCCTTCCACAGCCCTGCCCTCAAACCCTGGGCCATCCTCCCTGCCAGGCTGCCCTGGGGACTCAGCAAGTCTCGCCAAAAGTCAGTGAAACCAGAAGCAACGGCAATAGAAGACACAGGAGCAGCTTCTTTGCAGTGGGAAAACACCTGTATTTCATGGGGATGAAATGAAGGAGGAGATGGTAGCACCTATCGTTCCCCACCATAGTCTCCTCTGACACCCTCCCTGAACTGCCAGTGAAACAACCAAAAGGGTGTGCCCCTATCCAGGGACAGACAAGATGTGGAGCTCTGGGTTTTTATGGACAGCCTGGAGGTCAAGTGGAAAGAGAAAATTGGCCTTTGGGAAATGCATTAATGTTGTCATGAATGGTGACAGGGTGCCCTTTGACAGCTTTGCTGGAAGGCTTCTCCCTATCAGAGCTCCATGAGAAATGTGGGAATATGCTAGTGAATTGGACAGTCTTATTTTCCTAAGTCTTTTCAGTGCTTGTCAATTTGGACTTGGAATTGCTGCAGGAGGAAGGCCTGCTAAGTCTGGCTGGTCACCCTTGGCCTAGCCTGGGGTCCCAAGAATCTGGAGCAGGGCTGGGGAACCTGCTGACCTTGAGACCACATGTGGGCTGCTAGCTCCTCACGTACAGTCCTTTGACTGAATCCAAACATCACAGAACACATCCCTGGATAAAAGGATTTGTGCTGTAAAATTTGGACTCAGTCAAAAGTCTGCAACAGAGGACCCAGAAGGCCAAATGTGGCCTGGAGGCTGCAGGTTCCCAACACCTGCTCTAAAGGGTCTTGGACCCAGGCCTGGAAACAACATGGAAACCTGGACATGCTCCTCCACAGAGAAACTACAAGAATGGCCTGGATACCTGAAGGAATGGGAAGAAAACTCTCGATTCTAATTCCAAAGTAGGTATTGTTCCTGGAAACTCAGCCCCTCCAAGGTGAACCCACCAGGCACAGTTGAGATCAGAGACAGGAACTACTGAGGGGAGAACTACTCCAAGATACTCAGGAAGTCACAACCAACTCATTTCCCTGAAGAGCTGAGAGTAATGGGGGCTGGCATATGCCAAGTAGCTCTGGAGGAGGGGATGCCATACACAAACCACTTCTCCAATCATCTTCTTTAAGTCAACACACTCAGTCAAGCCCTGGTTGGTAGCTGACTCTCACCAGCAGGTTACAAGTCGCCCCTGAACCTGACCTGACCCTCTGTCATAAGATTCATTGCATAAAAGACTGACAAAGCTGAAATCCAACAGGGCAAAGCCTATGGGGAAACTGATGTGAAGGACTGTGGAGCTCTTTGGGGCATTGGATCTTTAATTCTGGCAGGCCTTAGGGAGGCCTCAGTGACCTGTTGAAGATGGTGATGTTCATTAGAAAGGCAGCTGTGGTCAGGTAATAGCAGCTAGTGCCGAGCCACCAGGACAACAGGACAAAGAGCCACCCTGTAAAAGTCCCAGCAGAGGGCTTCAAAGACTTTGCCTTCCAAGCCCATCCTGGCCCAGAGTTAGCCTGATCCCAGCCTGCTAACTCAGCAGCTGCTTCTTGCTCTTCTGCTCTTGCATCCTCCCAAGGCTCTCTCACTGTGCTTGGGGATCCTTCCATAAGAAGCTCATCTCCACACACCATCCTAGAGTTACCCCATTCACCTTACAGCAGAAGCAGTTGCCAAAGGTAGGATGCCTGGCAGAACTTTTCAGACACAACTCAGACATCTCACCACTTTGCTAGGTGGAGCCCTGAAGCCCATTTCACCTGCTCTAGGGCAGAGAGTGAATTTTGCCCAAAGGTAAAATATGGCCCAAATCCTACATCTGCACGAGCTAAGGATTGTTTTAAAGATGATGAAACTTTATTTCAATATATAAAGACAATTTTTAACTCATTGGCTGTATAAAACCAGGTGGCCTTCTGCCTTAGGAGGTAGGATTATTCTCTCAGGAACCTGTAAAAGTGCCATCTATGGGGCTGAGGGACTTCAGGAGAATGGACGGATCTCCAATGTGGGAGGATCCAGACAGATCAGCCAACCCAACCCAATCCAATCTTAGGTTTCACATGAGGAAACAGAGACCCAAGGAGGAGCAGACTAACACATGTCAGAGACAAGCCTAAAAGCCAGCCTTCCTAGAAATCTTGAGAAGACAGGCAGGAGCTTCTTCTCTTCTTCTTTCCAGCCCAAGCCCTCGGGTTTGTAAACTCTGGGCCAAGTTCACCATTCTCACTCCAGGAAGAATTGCTGTAGTACAGCTCTTCTACTAGAAGGGAGCTTCTGGTCACCCGGGTGGCCCAGGGTCTCCTCACAGAAGCCTCCCTGACTACTGATTCCTTGTAAGTGGTGTGAGGATTGGAAGCAGCGTGCAGGGGACAGGCTGATGACAGGCATTTCACTTGCCTGGTCTTCCTCCTCATAGTCCTGGGGGGCATTATATTAGGAAGACAGAATTTATGATTTCAAAGAGAATCTCATATGTGCCTAAAAGGTCCGGAACCGCAGGATATAAGGAATTCTCTAGGCAGAAGGCAGGAGAACTAAAGCATGTATTTACACTCCACAATAACAAGCCCGCAAACCAGCGTCCCCATTTTGATATTTTCATCAAAAGCTTCCAGGGCCAATAAGTCCGCCTTACAAGGGTAACCAGGAGGCCACAGAGAAGCGAGATGGTATAAGGCAAAATCGTATACATGCTTCCTCTCTACCGTAAGAAGATTACCCACTAGCCTCTAGTCAGCTCTGCTACCGGCAGCTCAGCTTCAGCTGTAGGTGTCTCTGGCTCCAACCGGAAAAGGAAAGGAGGATCTTCAAGCTGTCCTCTCCCCTCTTATAGAGTTTTTGACATCATCAAGCGCCGCCTGAACAACCAGGGCCGATTGGTTCTTGACTTGGCCCTTCCCCCTAGCGTAGACCACGTTAACACACTTCCCCTCAGCCAGCCCCATGACTCATCACACAGGAAGCTCTGGTCCTGCCCTGGAAGAGCAAGCCCCAGCATCCAGGGAAGCTCAACGAGGCAAGCTGAGTCATTCAAAGAAAACAAAGTCCATTCTGGCTATAGGCACCAAGCATGAAGAACAAAGGTAAAAGTGCCAAAAAGACAAAGGGTGAGAAAGACAGGGAGGGGGAAAGGCCAGGAGGAAGAGACTTTCTCAGAGACTTCCAGGATGAAAAGAAATGATACCCAAAGCCCTCTTTTCCTGTTCTTATTCTTTAAACTGATGGATAACTTTGAATGTTGGAGGCAGCATAGAACAAAGTTACAGCTACCACAGGACAGGGAAGGCCTCTTTCCAAATTAAACCACCATGATGAGGTATGAGAGCAATTAACAGCCACCTGAACCTGTCTCTTTACCCACAGGTCCTTCACCCCGGTGGCTTCCTATGCCCTTGTTGGGTGCTGCAGCTCATCCTAGCAACCATGGGCATGGGTGCTAGGGTGAAGAGATTCATGGCAGAAGGCATTTGTTTCCTGCCCAGCTTCAGACCTCAGGGTTTCCAGCTTTCTAGACATTCAAAGCTGCTCCTCCCTAGTCCCTGTTCTAAGAGAGTGAAAGCAGCAGCAGCCCACTTTGTGGGAGAAGGGGAAGAGATAGTGCTGGGGACAAGAAATTCTCACATTTCTGGGGAAAGAAAGCAACTGAGTCATGTCTCCACCAAAGATGTGAGCAAAAAATACATGTGCACATGGAAGCTGCCAAGGCCCTTGGTTGCCCTAGGCAGTTGTGATCTGGAAGGTAGTTTAGGCTCGCTCTGGCACAGCTTACCTGAAGGCACTGTCCTGGAAGGCTGTGTGCTGGCCAGCTACCAAGGAACTCCCTGTGCTGCTGCTGGTGCTGCTGCTGCCACTGCCTCTATCATCACCGTTGTAACGCCGCATCAGGCGCTCACTGCATCGGGGCATCATCAGTCTTTCCTGCTAGATTAATTGCAGAAATTCCAAAAAGTAGGAAAAAGGAATGAGCAGCTATGCTCATTGATTGACTTGTTGCAATTTTTTGGGACCCCAAGAGAAGAGACTGGTGGGGGCGTGACCTTGAAGGAGATGGACGAAACTCCCCAAACTGATTCCTCCAAAATGGAAGCTGGGCTGCAAGAGAGGTGCTCTCCTAAAGTGCTTCTGAAACATCTCCAAGGCACATTGATGATGGCTGCCTATCAGAGCGAAGCCTAGCATCTTTGTGCCTGAGCTCAGCCATGGCTCAGCCTGGCCATGATGTCCTCTCTCAAAAGGATCCTGCAGGAGACTTCCCTGATGTAGGGCCACCCCCACGATCTCTCCATTGGGCATCTCCCTCTTAGCCCATCTTTATTGAAACTGGGGTTTGGATACTCGCCTTGTGATTTTTCTCAGGTTTCTTCACAAACACACATTGTCTTTCTCCTGATAGACTGGTAAGGAAGGACCACTATCTCTTCCAAGCCTTTAGTTCCTCCCAGCCCCCCTCCCACCAACAATATCAGATTCTGTGATCTGTTCTAGAGGGAAGACTGGGTAACATGCAAGAACTCTGTCTCGGTCCAAGCTAACCAGCTGATACTAACCCTATGCCTTAGGCAATGTGCTTCAGGAGTAACAGTCCTGGACAGATTTTTCATTTCATCATCACAGCTATTAAGGATTATGGAACTCATTTTACAGACACATAAATGGAGAAGTGGTGAGCTTCCTTGGGCCCCCACACCACCAGGAACAACCTCCAAGGTAGGCCCTTACCCTCCCTATTTGAACTCCAACCTCAATGACTCCTCAGAGATTTCTCAATTGTCAAGGATTGTAGAAGAAAGGCTTCAAGTACAGAGGGTTCATATCAAGCAGAGGCTGTCCCAGCCTTAGGAGAACTGGTGTAATGAAGATGAATTAGCCCAGGGTTCAATCCCTCAGATTACAGAGGAGACCAGTTTGTAGGAGATCTCAGCTTGGTTCCCCAGTCTGCCCACACTACAAAACAGTCTCTAATAATGCAGCCTCGATTTTGGAGGGTCTGTGACCTTTGCACAAGCTATAGCTTGTATTCGTTGTGTTACTGCTTTGATTGAAATGATGGATCCCTTTTGGCTCAGGCCTGGGAGCACACTGGGTCTGCTGCCAACTGTCAACCCAGACTTGAGGGATGAACAGAATCTTCCAGGCTGCCCAGGAAAAGCTCTGGGGACTGGCTTGGCTCCATGCACAGACGTTGACACTTTTCAAGAGCTCCTGCCTGGAGCAGCCTGGCTTTCCTTCATCTGCCCAGACGTGATACACAACACCCCCCAAAGTCACTTGAACCTGCCCCGATTCTCAGTTTGGCTCAGCTTTACAGATAAGGTTGGGCAAGTGGGGTATGTGGCCCCTGGCCAGGGAAAACCTTCTGCAGGGAGGAGGCAGGACGGGGCCATGAGGTCCTGGCAGGGACTCCCAATGGGCCAGGGGCAGCTGGGCCTTTAACCTAGGAGGATCAGCCCTGGGCTGGGGCTTCCCCACATTAGAGGGTTAGCTACAGGGCAGCTGGGCTCTGGCACTGGGAGGATGAGCCTGGCAAAGTTCGGGCATAGAGTGGGTGATGAGCCCCATTCTGGCCAGCCAAGAGGGGCATCTGGGGCCAGGGGACTAGGTGAGTCAACCCTGGGCCAAGGACTGTTGCTAGCCCTACCTTCTACACACACACACACACACCACTAGGAAAATCAACACAACTTTGTCCCAGAGGGAGGTGGAAGGGCATGCCAGGCCTTGGCATTGGGAAGTGAGGCCTGACCTGGGCAACTTCATTTTGGGGTTGTTTTGGGGAAGGGAGATGAAGCCTAGGGACAACCAGGCCTGACACTGAGAGAGTCACCTCAGTAATGGACACTGTGCCCAATCCCATACACTGGGGTTTTGTGGGGGTGGGGATTGTTAGAGAATGGATCAGAGGCAGCTGTGCTCAGGGGCAACTGTTGGGGAGGGCATCTTAGCCCTGGCATAAAGAGAGTACAGACAAAAGGAGAGGAGGCCCCTGTGTACAGGTTTTTCTGGGAGCAGACAAGGGAAGTGGTAGCTATGCCCTGCCTGGGGAGCCATATTTGAGGTGGCAGATGTGCCTTGGCACGGGGGGAGACAAGAGAAGGGGCAGCCACTGTGCCCTCGAACGGCCCCTCGGACCCCCCCTCACCTCCTCTCCCAGCCAGTCGCTGGCTTGGCGGCACCACTCCCACACCTGTGGAAAAGGCTCTGTCCCTCCACCGCCCACCTTGTGCGTGTCTCTGTCCGTTTCCGAGACAGTGTCTGGGCCCGCATCACTTGGTGGCTACCAGGGGGAATGCGGGGTGAACGCGGGGGGAGGGGACGCATGGCATGTGCAAGAGGGGGCACGAGAAGAGAGCCAGAGGCCAGAGGTAGCCATGCCTTCATCCTGGGGCAATCATCCTTCAGCTGGGTCTCCCCACGTTAGAGGGTGAATTCGAGGGAGCTGGGCTCTGCCACTGGGAGGATGGAGCTGGCCAAAACTGGGCATAGAATGGGAGATGAGCCCCTGCCTCACCTGCTGGGGTCAGGGGACTGTCTGGTTCTGCCCTTGGGCACATGACTCTTGCCAGTCCTCCCTTCCCCTAAAACACAAATTAGGAAAATCAACATGACTGTGTCCCACAGGGAGGTGGAAAGGAACACCTTCTCTTCAGAGCTAAGCAGTGAAAATGGTCCATGGGCTAGGGAAGACCCTTCCAGGTGGCCACCAAAGCAGGACCTTCCAACCGTTCACTTCCACTCTTTTAAATGGGGTTGAGAATGGAGGGGACAGCCTCCCCCCTTCACTCCTTTAGCTCTTTTTAGTCCCCTGTTCCAGTGAAAAAGGAAGGTCCAAAGTGCTTAACTTGGAATCAGTAGATTGGAGGGTTTGAGATTGGCCTTATGCCCACCCCTCAACCTGCCACAATGGCTGCCAGTTTTTCCCTTCAAAGACAATCCCTCTTCTTCCTTACTCCCCTCCATGGCTCAGCAGCCCCAGAGGGAGCCCGCCCTCCAATTCTTGGATGTGGCTTATCCCTTGCAGTTGTCTTTGGGGATTCTGGAGAAATCCCTTTCCCCCTTTCACTCTGGCCTGGAGATGGGGTCTTCAACTAGCCTGGAATCATGTTTATAAAATCCCCTGTGGGTTGCCTACTCAAGTGGGTGGAGCAGCTGCTCCTTCTGCCCTTTAGACCCAACTACCCCTTCATCCTGCCCACCTTGCCCCCATTGGAGCTGCTACTGGGTTTGACTTGGAGTTTCTTCCAAGGGTGTGGAAGTCCTCAGTACATGGAAACTGGGTGCTGAAGGAAGGAGTGGAATGGACCCTCCAAAGTTCAGGAGGGCATTCTATGCCTCCGAGATGCCTAGGCTGGATGTGGAACCAGCTCTGGTGGCATGCCTGAGCTGCACTTGTATGTTCTTCACTTTAGGGAGGACCTACAGCCCAGATCTGTGCCCTATCGAAGCCTGGGGTGCACTTAACCTCTCACTCTCTCCCTCCCCCCATGACCTGTGCTCCCATTTCCCACTGGAAGACAAGGCCCCTTCCCTAGACTTGTCTTCATTTCCCTCTCTGGCCTCAGGTATTCCCATGAGTGAACTTAGAAAAAAAATATTTTTGTTTCCTACCATTTCTTGCTTTTACAGTTCATCCAGATTTGAATTTGGTGCCCTTAATCTCACTGCTTGCCTTAGCCAAGTTTCATCTTAGGCATTCCAATTCCTGACTCCAATTCTTCTGAGTTTTTACCAAAAAAAAATTTAAATTAACAAAAAGCCTAAGGAATTTGAAGGAGGTGTGGTCACTTCCCCTCCAAGCAAAAAGGACCAAGCTCAAGTGTTTTAGTTTTCTTTCCATTTATCAGGCTCAGATAATTTGAGAACAAAAGAAGCTAGCCCTTTTAAATATGCTAATTTTCAGGGGGCTAGCTTAATTTCCTATCCCTAGCTACTAGGATATGGCTTCAAATCATCATTTTATATAATCTCTGTGGAAACAAAATTCAATCATACCTTAAACAGGCAAAGCTTATTTTATAATTCTACAAATCAATATCTTTACTATAGTCAATACCCAGATTCAATAAGACCTATCATTACTAACTAATCAGCCTTATTTTCCAATCAGGCTAAAGGCCTCTTTCAGCTCCAGCTCCTGATTGACCCATCCACAGTCTTCCAATGTGGAGGGTGGGGTAGGGAGTGGCTTAGAGCACATGGACTCAGCCAGGTGGACTTAGCTGTAGTTTCACCCCCAACTCCAGTTTCTATCTTTCTATCTCAGTCTTTACTGAAATATTTTACCTTCTTTAATCTCACTCCAATTTCACTCTCTTTCCTAATCTTGACCCAAACTACCTCAAACATGTCAAGTAAATGAAAAAAAAATATTATACTCACCAGGCTTCTTCTCCAGGTGAAAACTTAAAAGTTTAATGACTAACAATTCACATACTGAAGGAGCCCATCTCTTCCCCACCCCCACCAACCTGTTTTCTTTCTCCCTAGCCTTTCAGGGGCCTGTCTTTTGTTAATTAATACCTTTTTACCCTCTCAGTTGCTAGGGCTAAAAACTTCCATGGGAACATAAAGAATAAAACTTTTCTTAATCACAGAGACAAGACATTGCACATGAAGAATTTAGAATTCGAATTCAGACACATCACAAGCATTACATTAAAAATAACACATTTCATACTTCATATCTCCACTCGAGGCTACAAACTTCCTTTCTGTGATGCAGTGAAAAGTTTTGGAATGCAAATCAATCTACCTCTCCCTGTGAGGGAGAATTTTTACCACCCACAAAACTTCCAAATCCCTTTCCCTGGGTCAACCCACAAAGTATTAGAAGAAATCCATTCTCCCAAACTAGGTCAAATAAGTTGAGAGCTCTTTTCCCTGTTCCATGCAAATCTTATTTCTCAACTTGAAGTGAATCCAGGCATAACAAAGCAGGACTTCCCTTCCTTGCTCAGGCACATGCCTTGCACTGTCTATGGCCCTTTTCCTTCACTTTTCCCCCTTTACTCACCTTGCTGGGTTCCCAATGATTGCAGAAAAATACTCCCTGGAAATTAGCAGTCTGAAGAAGGAAATTTTCACCTGCAGATAATAGGGCCCACTGCAAAACAGTGGGGGAACCGCCCATTCTCTAGGGCAAAATCTCTTTCTTCTGATGCTATATTTATACTGCAACAAGCTCCCAACAGTTGGAAATGTACTTACATTGTCTAGGAATAAACAATACTCATGGGGAAACCAGGAATGTTTTAATTATATTTTACATTTATTCGGTCTGAATAAATGGGTACATCCACAAACAGAGTACAGGAGAAAGTACAAAGGACTCACATGGATGCAAGTCCTTTCATTGACGCCCACATTGAATCTCCCACCAGGCTCTTCATTGGCCAGATGCAAACCCCTGGCTGCCTATGTCATGCTCATTTAATGGCTCATTTAAGCATGTGTCTAACCTTTCACTTGACCAACCAGAGGCCTGGTTTCTGCTAAAGCTGGGGATGGGATGGAGCAAGAGGAATACTTTGGAGTCTGTGGAAACAAAACTGCTCCTCCCCACCCCCCCTTACATTGAGGCAATCAGACTTTCCCTGTTCTTCCCTTTTGAGATGCTGAAATTATCAAGTTTCCCCTTTGTTTGAATTGGTGGGAAAACTTTTGTTGCCTTTATTTTGGAATATTTTTCAGCTATTTCTCAGCACTGAAGCAACCAGGAGTCCTTGACTTGTACATGATGTGATACTGGGGATGGGGAACTTTCCCACACCCTAAGTGGGACTTTTCACTGTTCTTTGTTTGCGTACTTCTAGCACTGGGGTAATCTAGTGCCCCAGGGCCCTGAGATGGGTATATAAGATCCGAGGTTGATGTTTGACTTTTTGGGGTACGCTCACTTATAGATGTGGGTGACAGACTCTGGGCGAGTGGTTGAACCCACCCCCTGGCTTTGTAACCCATATAGATGTTGGGGAATCTCTGGTAACTATGAATTGTGATTTGATCAAACAAGGTATGTCTGTTGATGCTTGTAATTTCTGTTATATTTTGTCTTGAAGATTTGGGGCTGATCTTTTCCCCCTGAAGTAAGTGAATGATATATGTATGTTTGATTAAACTGTAATTGGTAATCCCTTAAAGATGCTTTCCTTAGAAAAGAAGATCAAAGAACCTGTGTTAGTAGCCCATCAGTATTCTTGTGTCTTACACAGCCATGTTAACTGCTAGCAAGATTGTTGCTACACTAATGAATATTGATGAAAAAATTTTAAATAAAATATTAGCAAAAAGATTACAGCAACTTATCACAAGAATAATATACTTGACTCGGTAGGATTTATTCCAGGAATGCAAGACTGGTTCAATATGAGGAAAACTATAAACACAATTGATCATATCAGCAACCAAACTGGCAAAAACCACATGATTATCTCAATAGATGCAGAAAAAGCTTTTGATAAAATACAACACTCATTCCTATTAAAAATACTAGGAAACACTGGAATAAATGGAGTCTTCCTTATAATCATAAGGAGCATCTACCTAAAAAACATCAGTAAGCATTCTATGTAATGGGGATAAGCTAGATGCATTCCCAATAAGATCTGGGGTGAAACAAGGATGTCTGTTATTACCCCTATTATTCAATTTGATACTAGAAATATTAGCTTTAGCAATAAGAGAAGAAAAAGAAATTAAAGGAATTAGAATAGGTAAAGAAGATACTAAGTTATCACTCTTTGCAGATGATATGATGATTCACTTAGAGAATCAAGTATAAAACTATTTGAAATAACTAATAACTTCAGCAAAGTTGCAGGATATAAAATAAACCCACATAAATCCTTGGCATTCCTATATATTATTAACAAAGCCCAACAGCAAGTAATAGAAAGAGAAATTCCACTTAAAGTTACTCTAGACACTATAAAATATTTGGGAGTCTACCTGCCAAGACAAACCCAGGACCTATATGTACAAAATTACAAAACATTTTTCACACAAATAAAGTCAGCCCTAAATAAATGGAAAAGCATCACTTGCTCATTGTTAGGCCAAACCAACATAATAAAAATGACAATTTTTTACTGAAATTGATTTGTTTGCTCAGTGCCATACTGATGAGGGCACAGTCTCTGGGAATCCCCTTGAATCTGGAATACAGTCTTTGGGAGCCCCCTTGAATTCTCCCTGAATCTTCCAACTAGATCTGGCCTTCCCCTAATGCCATAAGCCTTACATTATCATTAGGCCAAAATGTCTACCTAAACCTTGCCCTCTATTGTTACTATCAATATGCATGCCTTCAGTTACTTCCCAACCCTGATATTCCTTCAGCCACTTCCTGCCTTTAAGCCCATTCTCTTGGTTCCTGGAGTCTGACCTTATCTTTGGACCTCCTCCTCAAGACCCTCCCTGAACCCCTCCTCTAGTCACTCCAGACCACTCCTCAATGCCTCCTACAATCTTTGTATATATAATCTCCATCTTGCCTCCATGAAGGCGCTCAGATTCAATCTAACTCAGTAGATTGAATTTGGCCTGCTTGTGAAAACAGGCATCACAAAGGGTGGGATTTCTTAAGACAACCCATTATGGTGAATCCCTAATAAACTTTGTCTTTTCCCTTGGCTGAGAAGGCTTGAGTTGAATTCTTTCAGCAGGACCTGGCCTGTAGGTATTCTGGGGTCTCGAGCACCCCTAGAAACCTATGGTTTCATATCATACCATCATTTTCCTTAAACGTCTTCAATACCAACCAAACTACCAAAATTATTTTACAGAGATAGATAAAATAATAACAAAATTCATCTGGAAGAGCAAAAGGTCCACAATATCAAGGGATTTAAGGAAAAGAAATGCTAGGGAAGATGGCCCAGCCATACCAGATATTAAACTGTACTATAAAGCAGGAGTCATCAAAACTACGTGGTACTGTCTAAGAAACAGTGGTGGATCAGTGGAATAGGTTAGGTACACAAGATACAGTAGGCAATGACAATAGCCATCTAATCTTTGATAAACCCAAAAATCCAGCTTCTGGGATAAGAATTCACTATTTCACAAAAACTGATGGTAAAATCAGAATTGGCAGAACTGAGTGTAGACCAGTATCTTACACTGTGTACCAAAATAAAGTGAAAACGGGTTCACGATTTAGACATAAAGGCTGATAGTATAAGCAATTTGGGAGAGCAAAGAATAGTTTACCTGTCAGATTTATGGAAAAGGGAAGAATTCATGACCCAGCAAGAGATAAGAGAGTGATAGAAAAGGGAAAAATGGTTAATTTTGATTATATTAAATTGAAAAGTTTTGTGCAAACAAAGCCAATGCCACAAATATTAGGAGGCAAGCTGAAAATTGGGAAAGAATCTTTACAACCAGTGTTTCTGATAAAGGCCTCATATCTAAAATATATAAGGAAATGAATCAGATTTATAGGAATACAAGTAGTTCTCTGATTGAGAAATCATCAAAGAATATGAACAGGCAGTTTTCAGAGGAAGAAATTAAAGATATCTATTGTCATATGAAAAAATGCTCTAAATCACTATTGATTAGAGAAATGCAAATGAAAACAACTCTTAGGTATCACATCTCTCCTGTCAGATTGGCTAACGTGACAAAACAGGCAAGTGCTAAATGTTGGAGAGGATGTGGGAAAATTGGAACATTGTTGCATTGTTGGTGGAGTTGAGAACTTATCAAGGCATTCTGGAGTGCAATTTGCAACTATGCCCAAAGGACTAAAAAATTGTGCATACTCTGTGAACCAGCAATACAGCTTCCCTGGCTGTATCCCAAAGACATCACAGAAGTGGGAAATGGAACAGTATGTACAAAAATATTTATAGCAGCTTTTTTGTGGTGGCAAAGAATTGGAAATCAAGGGGATATTCGTCAGTTGGGGAATAGCTAAACAAATTGGGGTATTTGAACATACTGGAATACTTTTGTGCTATAAGAAATGAGGAGCAGACAGACTTCATTATAACCTGGAAAGACATATATGAACAGATGCTGAGAGAGGGGAGCAGAACCAGGAGATGATTATACACGATTACAGACACATGGTATCTGTTAGGACTAACTTTGATAGATTTGACTCCTCCCATCAAAGCAAACTTCAAAGACAGCTCCAAAAGACTCACGATGGAAAAAGCTATGCACATCTAGAGGAAGAATTATGATGTCTGAATGCAGATTGAGGCAAACTATTTTCTCTCTTTTTTTCTTTCTTTTTTGGTTTTGTTTCTTCTTTCTCATGATTCATTCCATTGATTATAATTCTTCTTTACAACTGGACTATTATGTAACTAATTTCAATGTGAAGGTATATGTAGAACCTATATTGGATTACATGCTATCTTGGAGGGAGGGGGGAGGAGAGGGAGGGAGAGAAATTTGGAACCCAAAAGTTTGTGGAACTGAGTATTGTAAACTAAAATTAAAAATAAACGTATGATTAAAAAATAAAGAATGGGCAATTTGACGTCATCCAAAAACAAGAGAGATGTGAATGCCAAGGGAAGTCTGAATCATTTGAGGAAAAAGTTGATGGGCACACACATATGAGCATATACCCACATACACATATATGGAAATGCATATACACATGTACCAATATATGTAAACATATATGCATGTATCCATAGATATGTATTGATCTATTTTGAGTTCAATAAAAGTGAAAACAAATAAAAGTATTGATTGAGCCTGGGCCATTTCTATGAAATAACTTTTTTGTTTTATTTTGTTTTGGCTTAACATTTCTGTAAGATGTATTGTGAAACTTTACAATTTAGTTCTAATCTTATGGTGTACTACATTTTTAAAATATTACCAGCATTATGATTATCTGTAATTGTATTGCTAAAAATGAATTATTGACCTAATAACTAGAGTGTTCCTGAAGAAAAAGTATTTTGCTAGGGTAAGAACGAGTTTAAAGTATAACCAAACAGTACTATGAACTTTAAATTCTCTGTATTTATGTGTTCATATTGCTTTAGTTAGGTATAAGTTTCAACTTTAACTTAATTAGTCTTGACAACATATGAGTTAAAAAAACCATAATTAGTTAACAAATCATTCTTCCCTATGTACAAAATTTTCATGAGACAATTACCCATTTGCTGCTGCGAAAAGATTTTAGTAAAAATCGCATGATACAAAACACAAGATAGGACAGTGTCATATTTTACATTGAAGTTTCTGGTGTAAGTATATTAAATGAAGTTTTGAATTTTTAAATAGTTCCTGTAGTTTTATGTCTAAATTTTTTACCTTTGAAATAAAAAATTTAGAAAAGCAGTTTTCTGTCTGAAAATTTAAAAAAAACTAATAAGAACAAAAATACCAAAGTAACTACATCTGAAGGAAGATTTTATCTGCTTACAGAGAAAGAACTCAGAAATAGGAGTATGGACAGAGTGATTTTACAAATATATACATATTTGTGTCTAATGGTAGCCATCTCTAGGGAAAGGAAGAAAAAAGGGAAAAAACAGAAATTTACGTGATGCTTATTATATATTTATTTTATTATATATTTAAAAGGAAGAGTAAGTTGTATAGAAGAGGTTTCATGTGCAATCATCTTTTTTCATAGTATCTTATGAAATACTTGTTTTATTCCATAAATTGAAAATAAATAAATACATTTTTAAAAAGGTTACAAGCTGGAAGACTAGTCAAGAAAGCAAACAGATAAAATAGTCCTTAAAAAGATCTCCCAAAATTCGCAGGCAACACAGAAATACAAGGCAATGAATAAAAGAAGACAAACATACTAACCAGCAGCAGGACAGTTTGGGTGGCTCTGGTCTCAAGGCAACCACAGTGAGATTGTTGCCATGAGTGCACTGGACTCTTTGGTTCTGTCTGTGTAGGATAAACCCTCTATTCTCTAGTCTACACTATGATTCATAAATAGGCAACATAAGGAAAGGAGATTAGGGAGAAAAGAGAAAGTGAATATTAACTGAAACAGAAAATGTAGCAGGAAATGAATGAAATCCTGTACTTCACTCAACTTTTTAATTCCCTTTGGAGCTTTCACATAGACTAGGATCATGCAATTTAGTGCTGTTAGGGCTTCCCTTCCATTAAAAGAGTGTTTGCTTTTCACATTACCTCTGAATACAACTTAAAATAATTCAGTTGCTCCTTAATTCACTATCTTTGGTTTGGCTTAGGATTCTTATCTCACTGACATCTGAGATGGTGAGTAGGCATCTTCAGCGGAGGTTGTATGGATGCAGGTGAGGAGCGAGGGGAGGTTGAAAAGTGAAAGAAGAGAGGATGAAGAGAGACAACATCTGTCCTGCTATTTCTGCTGTGGCTATGATATTCCCTTTATTCCCCTTCTTGTTCTGAGTGGCAGAATAATTAGAAAGGAGATTGGGCAATATTCAATGAATAGGCAAGATCAACAGATCACTAAATTTGGAGTCACAGGATCTGAACTGGAACCCATACTCTGACCTTTGCGACCCAAATTATTGCCATTTTCAGCATTTTTATTTTTAAGTATATTTTATATGAATTTATCATGCATGTTTTACCGCTACCCCTTTCCACTGATCCATAAAAACACTCATCACAGGTGTTCATAGTTCATAAAATAAAGAAGTTCTATCTGTAGGCATACCTAGAAGTCTATCATTGCATTCTAAGTTCATTATTTCTGTGGAAGGAGTTGAGTAGAATATTTCTTCTTCAGTTCTCTTGATTCATGATTTATCATTGCATTGATCAAGTTTCTAGAATCTTTTGAAGTTGTTGTATCTATAACCTCATTGTATAAATTGTCTTAGTTCTCATTGTGCTATGAACTCATTCATAGAAGAGTTTCCAGTTTCCTGGAAAAAATTATATCATCATTTATTTTAAAATGGGAATCCATTCTAGTAATATAATGCACTTTGTAGGCATTCCCCAAAAGAAGGAAACTCCTTTAGCTTCCAGTTTAAGACTACTATGGAACGAGGTTCTAGATATGCTTGTGTACATATATGATATTTTTCCAACTCTTTGGGATATAGGCCTATTGTTGGTTTAGGGGGCTCAAATGGCATATAAATACAAATCATTTGGGGACCACAGTTTCAAATTTCCATCTGAAATAGCCAGACTAATCCCTGGCTTTAAGAGTGCTTTATTGTACCTATTTTCCTACATCTCATGAAACAATTATCATTTTTCTCTTTCGGTTGTATTAGCCACCGTGAATAGTGTGAAACCACTGAGCTCTTTCAGAACTGTATCATCATCTTTTCCCAGAGGGCCAGGCAGTATTTTTGGACTTGGGAGTCACTGACTATTAGAACAAAGGAGCTGCAAGCTGGAAAACAGGCAGCCAGGAAGGCAGAGATATGAACAAGCCAGGAAAAAGTTTTCCCATAGCGAATGCATAACAACAGGATAGAATTCAGAGAGTAAAAGGAGACAAACAGAATGATAAGCAGCAGGACAGTTTGGGTGGTTCTGGCCTCAGGGAAACCACTGGGTTTGAGACTGTTGCCATGAAGGTACTGTACTCTCTGATGGTGTCTATACAAGACAAAAACTATATAGCCACTGGTGCCCACCATGATTCCTACATATAAAACATCAGGAAGGGAGAATAGGAGTATATATAGTAAAATATATGGTGTAACATGAAATGTAGCAGAACAGTAAATGAAATCATTTATACCAGTGATGTTATTGCTTC
Source organism: Trichosurus vulpecula (assembly GCF_011100635.1). Taxonomy (NCBI): domain Eukaryota; kingdom Metazoa; phylum Chordata; class Mammalia; order Diprotodontia; family Phalangeridae; genus Trichosurus; species Trichosurus vulpecula. Next base: position 80,761,649 of record NC_050574.1, on the reverse strand, counting down.
CCTTTGGGCCTTTCATATGTAAAAGAATCAGGCAATTTTTCAGGAGATTGAAGGTCCAGCACAAGAGAAATAATGGGACAATGCACTTTGGGGCTCTAGCTTTAAGGTTTTCCCACCAGGAGCTTCTAGGACTTAAATTGAAGGCTTGGAAGCTACTCAGGAGGCAGGTGGTACAGAGGGAAAGATCCCGGGCCACTCTGTGAAAATAAAAGACAAGTTTACATCCCACATCATTCAAGAAATTGGTGAGCCCCAATGTAGCCATGATTTGAGGAATCCCTTTGGAAAGAAGCACCAAGTCATTGGCAAAGGCCAAGTGGCATAGAAGCAAGTCAATGGGCCTCAGCCTGGGACCAGTGAAGAAGGTGATGGTATATAGGCCCAGGAGGAAGGAGTTCCCCAGGGCCCCAAATCCAGTCTGAAAAAGAAAAAGGAGTCCCAGTGCTATGCCGTCAGAAATCATTCTCTTTTTTTACTAGCAGTACATAGCAATGGAAACCACTTAATCCACAATCATTCAGAAATACACAGAGTGGAAGATATTCCCTGAGATGAGGGAGACACTTTCCATTTCCAGTCACTGTTAATTCTCATCCAGAAAACCCATGGAGAATGTCTCTTTTATTATTGGCAGATGGGTATTCAGGAACATAGCATTGATGGGGAAATTTCTAATGTGTTTTCACCTTCATTTGTAGAGAGTCCTTCTTTAAAACACTGATTGGTTGAGCTCTTCTTTGGTGAAAGAACAAAATTAGGAGAATCCCTATAATACAGTCCTTAACACACTTGAACATATTGATGATAGAAAGACCACTTGGTTGAGAACTTGATGTACAGAACTCTTGAAGTCTGAAATATACGATAATATACATATATGTGTGCCTTTGAATAGGATGTCTGTCACTGCAACCAATAACTGAAGACTATTAAATTTTGTCATCTCCATCTACAAAGGACATAGAAAAAAGATTTAATATATGATTTGCCAGCTTGTTTCTGATGTTATTGTTAAATATATTCTATCTGTTGGGGTGAACATATATATTTATATAACAATTAGAGTTATTTATATAACATGTATTTGGATTATATTTGTATATTTGGATTACATATATAATTCTATAAGCTTTTTTCATAGTAACCAAATCTTTGAAAACAAAGGAGAATCTTCCTATTGGGGAATGGATAAACCACTATATTATAGGACTATAATAGAATACTATTGTATAAGAAGAAATGACATAGAAGTTTCTGAAGACATTTTGAAGAGTTGTATGTACTAATACAGAGCAAAATTAGCAGAATTAGGAGAAGAATTTGTTGAATTCGATTATAGGGAAAACACCTTTGACAGACTTTGGAACTCATGAATGCAATAATAAAATATGAATCCAGAAAACTGAAGATAAAATCTACTTACCTGCCCACCCATATTAAATTGTTTGTATGTTTACATATACTGTAGTTCCTTTTATTCTTATTTTGATCTCTTCAGGCCATAAATCTAGTATTTGTATATCTGTGTCGAAAGGCACCCATACTTTGATAATTTGTAGACTTAGTTCCAAGTTGATTTCCAGAATAATCACACCAATTCACAGCTCTACCATCTTCACATTATTTTTCTTTTTCCTACAGTAACTCCAACATTTATCATTTTCCTCTTTCTTCATATTAGCCACTCTGATGAATGGGAGGGTAAACTCAATTCCTTTATTTTGTATTTTCCTAATTAAGAGTGATTTAGATCATTTGTCCATGTGGTTGTCCATCCTTTGTATTTTGCTCTTTAAAAACTGCCTATTATCATTTAAAGTATCTATCTATTGTGAAATGTGTTCATCTTATAAATTTGGATCAATTTCTTATGTCTTTGATTTGAGACTTTTTAAAATATTTCAATTTTATATGATCAAAAATAAACATCTTGTCATCCTCCTTACCAATTTTTTAAATCTTCCCTTATAGATTTTAAGGATAATTTCTTTCTTGTTTCTGTAATTTGTTCATGACGTGACGTTTTATAGGTAAGTCACGCATCTATTTGAACCTCCTCTAGGTATATATTCCATTACATACATATTCCACTCCGCATCTGTTGCTCTACCTCCTTGTAACTTCATGGAACAAGGTGCCCCTCCCTGGTTAAAATCATCTCATATAATCTCATCATCATACTACTAACTCAAGCCTTGATTGACAAGACCTCCTCAGCCTCCTCTCCCCTCTGATTGGAGGCCTGGAGGATAGAGTACCAAACTCTTTCCAATGCTTTTCTTTATGAAGAGCAGAAACAAAATGTTTTGAATTACTTTGCTCTACATTTGCTCCTCTGCCTGGTTTCAACCCCACAGAAGCCCACTGATGTCCCATTCTCCTCCCCTGTCTGCCAACAACCTCCTTTACTACCTCCCATACTTCGCAATCCTATTTTATAGTATGTTGTCTCTTTACCTCCATTAGATTGCAAGATCCTGGAGGGCAAGGATTGTCTTTCTTTTTCTTCGTTGTAATCCTAGTGCTTAGCACAGTTCCTGGCCCATAGAAAATATTATTAAAGTTGATTGGATGGGATTTAAAATTGGATTGGAGTTATCATGAAGTGTTGATTGGATGGCTGTCCAGTTGTGCCATGAGTTATAATGAAATAGCAATTCCTTCAAATAACTTCCCTTTGATTTTACTGAACACTGTGTTACTATGGTTGTTTGCTTTTCTGCTCCACTGATAACTGATGCTCTTTATAATTCTCTCCGTCTCTCTGTCTCTCTCTCTTTCTCTCTCTCACTCTCTCTCTCTCTCTCTCTCTCTCTCTCTCTCTCTCTTTCTCCCTTTTTCTGTCTCTCTCTCTCATCACTCAATTGATTAGTGTTTATGGTACAGTTTGAGCTATTGCAATGATATACTCATTTCCTTTCCTACTTTTTAAAAAATTTTTCCACTTTAGAGTCTTGACCTCCTTTTCTTCCCTTTCAAGAGTATGGTTCAGAATAGTAAATTAAATAGGTGGAAAAATTATTATCTTCTTTATAATCAATCAGTGTTTGCATGAGCAAATAGTGTTTCTCCTAGCATTGATTTTTTTTTTCAATTTCTCTGAAGTGGATATCCAAGTCAAAGATGCTGTAGCCACAATGGACTTTGTTTTCTTTGAATGACTCAGCTCGCCTCGTTGAGCTTCCCTGGACGCTGGGGCTTGCTCTTCCGGGGCAGGACCAGAGCTTCCTGTGTGATGAGTATTGGCGCTGGCTGAGGGGAGGTGTGTTAACGTGGTCTACGCTCGGGGAGGGGCCAAGTCAAGAACCAATCGGCCCTGGTTGTTCAGGCGGCGCTTGATGATGTCAAAAACTCTATAAGAGGGGAGAGGACAGCTTGAAGATCCTCCTTTCCTTTTCCAGTTGGAGCCAGAGACACCTACAGCCGAAGCTGAGCTGCCGGTAGCAGAGCTGACTAGAGGCTAGTGGGTAATCTTCTTACCGTAGAGGGGAAGCATGTATACGATTTTGCCTTATACTATCTCGCTTCTCTGTGTCCTTTTGGTTACCCTTATAAGGCGGACTTATTGGGCCTGGAAGCTTTTGATGAAAATATCAAAATGGGGACGCTGGTTTGTGGGCTTGTTATTGTGCAGTGTAAATACATGCTTTAGTTCTCCTGCCTTCTGCCTAGAGAATTCCTTGTATCTTGTGGTTCCGGACCTTTTAGGCACATATGAGATTCTCTTTGAAATCATAAATTCTGCCTTCCTAATATAGATGGATATCTAAAATTCAGAGATATACTCACTTTTTTCTTCTTTAGTGATTTTAAATGGAATTTCACTTTCTAGCTCTTCCATCATCCCCCCCTTGTCTTTGTAACTAAGACTTAGCTGCCTTCTCATCCTAGAACTTTTTGCCATCATTCCAGCCACTTTCTTCCAGTGATGAATGTCTTCTGTGGGCCTCAATACTTTTGCAATGAGAAGAGACTGTATATGCATCATTCCCCTCCTGGTTACAGTTATGACTCTCATACTTTGCAACCAGAAGACTCACATGCCTACCAGTTCTCAATATGCACTTTTCAGCTTCCTTCATATGTTGCATTCCCCTTTATGATGTAGTCTCCTGGGGGCAGAAATTGTCCTGCTTTTTGCCTTTATTTGATTGCCCAGAATTACAGTATCTAGTAAATACTAAATATTTAAATGTTCATTACATCCAGGAATGAAGGGTTTTGTTTGTAACACATATAGGAATGCTGATGATTCGGGTCATCTTATATTCTATAATTCTCTTGAATTTGTTCATTATTTTAATTACCTTTTGTTCACAACTAGGGCTTATTGAATATTCATATCATCTATAAAAGTAAAACCTTTACTTTTCTTGCCTTATTTTATTTAGTCAGTTTCATTTTCTGACCTTACTACTATAAAGTGCATTTCTAGCAGTATTTTAAATAGTAGCTGCAACAATAGTCATCCTTCCTTTATGCCTGATTTTTTGGGGAAGGTCTCCAACTTTTCTCCTATGTATAATGTTTGATGCCTGATTTAGGTAAACAATCTTTACTATATTAAAGAAAAGTCAAATTGGCCAACACTTTATGGATTACTTAATTAACATGACTGCTATGTTTCACCCAAAGACATTTACCATCTATAATAATTTTTATTATTTATGTTGAGGATTGATTATGTTATAGTCTTCATTTGTTGAAAAACCCTGCATTACTGGTATAAAACCATCTGATCTTAGCTTATAAGTCTTTTAATATTTGTTTCACCTTCCTTGCTTAAATTTCATCAAATTTTTGTGCCAATGAAAATTAAGGTTTTATTTATCACTTTTATCATAAATATGTACTTGATTCCTAAACAAACAAAAGAGAAAACATGGAAAGAAAACTACACTAAATATGTTAAATAAATAAATTAAAGAACAAACAAACAAAAAAAAGGAATCAAGAAGATATTTATTGTAAAAGTGATAAATAAAATGAAGGACCAGACATTTTCTTTGATTACCTTACCTTTAACACATTTCCAAAACAGAAATTATGAACTAAAGATAAAAACATTTCAGGTACCTTTCTGATATACGATACCCAGAATCCATAAGGAATGCTTTTGAGGTCTACACTCCAGGTTGAAGAATTTTGCTCAAGCCAGGACAGATTGTTCTCCAGACTATGAAAGCTCTGTTGGGCCACAGAGCCATTTCTTTACTGGTAAATATCTCAGGGGATGAATCAGAAATAGAGTTGAATTAGACCTCAACAGCAGTTAAACCAACACTCTTCTTCCTCAAAGAGCCTCAGAGACCCAAACTTCAGAGACAACAAACATAAAAAATAGCACCTGTATGACAGCTCTGGGATACAGAAATGAAAAATAGTGGGAATAGGACATGACACAATAAGTTGAGAGCACTGGTGAGAATTCCACTAAGCCAGAGGGGAAAAAAAACTTGGTACACATCTAGGATTACTTCTGTCCACCCAGAAAGTCAATAGGGGTAGAGACTTGGGCTGGTGAACCATGAATTATCCAGTATTAGAGGAGAGTGGGATGCTTTGAGAGTCAGCACTAAGGATACCAATACCAGAGGGGAAGAAATCAGAGAGTCACAAAGTAAGCAATAGAGAAAAATAAGTAAATAAGAAAAATAAGTCCCCATTACATATAATGCTTGTTGCTGATTTCAGATAGATATTACTTATCATTTAAAGAAAAACTCCATTTATTCCTATGCTCTCTAGTGTTTTTAATAGGAATAGCTGCTGAATTTTGTCCAAAGTTTTTTTCTGTATCTATTGAGATAACCTACTATTTCATAAACTCAAAGAACCTAGCTTCTGGGATAAGAACTCACTATTTGATAAAAATTGCTGAGAAAAGTGGAAAATAATATTACAGAAACTAGGCGTAGACCGACATCTTACACCTTGCAGCAAAGTGAGGTCAAAATGGGTACAGGATTTAGACTTAAAGGGTGATACTATAAGCAAATTAGGAGAACACGGTTTAGTTTATCTTTCAGATCTTTGGAGGAGGGGGGTCATTTATGACCACACCTGGGATACAGAACATTATGAATGCAAAATGGAAAGTTTTGAGTATATTAAATTAAAAAGGTTTTGCACAATCAAAGCCAACGCAACCAAGTTTAGGAGGAAAGCAGAAGTTTGGCTGACAATTTTTACTGTCAATGTTTCTGACAAAGGCCTCATTTGTAAAATATATAAAGTACTGAGTCAAGTTTATGAGAATACAGGTCATTCCTCAATTGATAAATGGTCAAAGGAGATGGACAGGAAGTTTTCAAGTGAAGAAATTAAAGCTATCTATAATATTTTGAAACAAAGCTCTAAATCACTATTGATAGGAGAAAGGCAAATTAAAACAATTTTGAGGTACCTCCTCAGATCTATCATATTGGCTAATATGACAGAAAAAAAATGATAAATGTTGGAGAAGATGTGGGAAAATTGGAACACTACTACATTGTTGGTGGTATTGTGAACTGATCCAGCCAATCTGGAGAGGAATTTGGAACTATGCCCAAAGGCAACCAAACTATGCATACTCTTTGATCCAGCAATACCACTAATATTTCTGTATACCAAAGAAATCATCAAAAAGGCAAAACAACGCACATGTACAAAAATATTTACAATAGCTCTTTTTGTGTTGGCAAAGAATGGGAAATTGAAAGAATGCCCATTACTTTGGGAATGGCTGAAAAATTGGTATATGGATACAATGCAATACTATTGTGCTGTAAGAAATGATTAGCAGGCAGATTTCAGAAAAAAAAGTTGAAAAAATTAACAAAGTGATGCTGAGTGAAGTGAGCAGAACCAGGAGAATATTGTACACTATAAGGGCAACATTATGTGACAATCCACTTTGTTAGACTTGGCTTTTCAAAGCAATACAAGGGTCAAACATGAGTAATTGACTTAATAACAATAACAATAAACCTATTATACTATAGTTCACTCTGAGGAGCACTTTGGGCTTAAAGGCATTGGATGAATGAAAGGCATTGGAAATGTTTAGAACAATATATACAGGAGAGAAGGAGGACACTCAACAGGATTCCTCTATTCAGAAAGGAAAAGAGCCATCTACATCATTTCAGAGCAGATCAGAGCAAGGGGTTAAGACAGAATCATGGAAACAACACAGAAAAGACACAAGAAATATATTTAAAGGAAAAAAGGATACAGAACACTAAAAATAAAGATGGGTATCAGAGTCATATACAGAGGAAAATGATGAAGCAGTGTCACCTTGAGATAACTGAAGAAAATCCCAGATTCCTTTTCATAGACTTCTCCAGACTTCTTTCTTTTCTCAAGTAAAGGTATACTGAATTAGGTTGAAGATGTGAAGAAATCTTCTGTGATCCAAACACCTTCCTCTGAGATTTGAAGATAAAGATACACTTACCACACTTACCTCACATTTACCTTAGTCTCAGTTGCTTGGAGAGAGGAAAGATCTGTGAGTCGAGCAAACCCAGTGCTCCCTATAAACTTGTGTGTGTGTGTGTAGGAGGCTAGCCCAAGAGAGGATCATTTATGGGAATGAAATTCTGTGAGCTCAGCTTGCCCAGAGCTATAATTATCATGTCAAGTATAGGGGACAAGGCAGTCTGACAGGTTGTTTAGGGCTGTCTCTGATAAAATTAACTTTTGACTCAAGTGTAAATCATTAAATGGAATTGCTAATAATTAATGAGAATTCCCTTCATTCTTGACTAACAAATGAAGGGACAGATCAAACCCCAGTCAGCATCAGTTGGGAGAAAAACTTTCCTGAGCTGCTGGAGATGTCAGAATCTGGCAGTGTCAGAGGACATTGATGTCCTAAAAGTGAGGGCCTCTGACCTTGTGCCCTGACTTGATCTTGCCCCCAAGCAATTTAGATGGGGTTCTGGCAAAAAGAAAGGTCTTTTACATGCCTACACTCCTGTTTCTGATCTCATTTTCTTCCCAGATTTAAAATTACTCATGGATTTTTGGAAATGTACTTAGATTTTTCACAGATAAAGAGGTGATTCTACATTGTCTGCCCAATTCTCAAGATCTCATAGAGCTTTAATGGCTTTTCAAAATCCTGCATTATGGACTGAATTCTCCCCTTTTCGTGAAAAAGTACTCCATTTCCAGAAGAGACACTGTCATGGAAAAGTGTCATGGAAAGAACACTGGTGAATGAACCTGAATTTGAACATATATTCTGAAAGTTAATAATTATGTACCAGAACAGACAAGTAACCTGACTTCTCCTTTCAGCCATTTCTTCACTGTAAAAAAATGGAAACTATCTAAAAAATATATCATGGGATTGACAAAAAAGATTATATAATTCTTAAAGCATAAGGTAAATATGGAAGCCATTTTTCAAGGGGTTTCAGGTATTTTGAAGTTTTCTAGCCATCACGGCATCTCCCTCTTACCCTGTGAAATTCCATTAAAATCCCTATTTCTTTATTACACAAACAAAAATGTTGAATGGTAGAGAATATACTTAATATAATGATAACAGAAATTAAAAGTCTGGGAATTATTCTATTGATTCACATAGAACTCATCTACCAATTAAAGTATGAATCTTTCTTTTTTATAAGAAAGTAAAAAGAGGCAGAATAATGTAGTGAATGGAGGGTTGGTCTTGGCAGCATGATGATCTATGTCCAAGTCTTGCCTCTCACACATGTGGTTGTCATTGAAAGTTATTTTACCTTGAGACCTATTAGTCAACCCTCTAACACTATAAACTAGAAAGCAATGTATACCCTTCTTTAGGAGAGTGAATTTCTTTACCACCAGCTATTGTGGTTAAAGGAGTCACAAGTCAGATAAAAAGAAAAATTAAACAATCATAGACACATCGAATTTTTCAGGTTAATACAGTTTATTTACAATAGTAAATGCTAAAATACTTCCTAAATTAAACTAATTAAAAGCACTAATTAAAACTAATAATTAAAAGAATGGTAAATGGAAAACTTTATGGAATTAGACAATTACAAAGAAAATTCATATTAAAGAAAATATCAATAATTCCCATTAAAGTATCAAAGAATATGGAAAAAAGAATTTGCAATCATATTACAAATTAGTAAAGAAAACCAAAAAAAGATTATGCATTTAAATTTGCTTTTATCTGGGCCAGCAAAGATGCTTGGCAAGTGGTATACTGAAGATGATATAACCAAGGAGAACTCAGTACTTAGGAGTATGAGGTCTAGGAGAGCAATGTTACGCATAGAGCTGACTGGAAGAAGAGCAAAGAATGTCAAGGAATCTTTGAATATAAAATGTAATTAATGGTGGAGAAAAGAACATTTATTACAGTTTTCTCAAATTCCCTCATTGAAGTAGGACATGATTTCCTCCCCCACACACCATCTCCCCACTGAGATGGAGGAGAGCTGTTGAGAAAAAAGAAGCATTAGAATACCTCATATAGGAAGTGTGACCTAGAACAGTGGCATCAAACTCAAATGGAAATGGGGACCACATATAAATATCCCTGCAGGCCACAGATCAACTTAGAAAACCACATACTCACATTTTCTTTGTTTTACTATATTTTTATTTATATTGGTAACTATTTCTTGATGACATCTTAATAGCCTTTGGGCTGCACTCAGAATATTGAAGCAGCATGTTTTGACATCTCTCTTAACATACCACCTCCATCTTGGCCTTAAGAATTGTGAATCTATGACATTCCAGTGTTGTAAATTGTCTGCATTCACTTAGTTCAAGCAATTTCTAATCTTGGAGTTGGAGTAGAGAAGACATAACTTTATTGAAGCAAGAATTACTCAATGCTGGTGTCCTCAGGTTAATCACCTCTGTATCAACAGCCTTGTCTTGCTGTTTCTCAAAAGCCATGGGACATGTAGATTGACCATACATTGCTGGGCATGAAAAAAAGAATTTACACCATGGATCCAGTTGTCCCTACAACCCTGACTACTATAGATAGTGGCTATGCCTGTGAACTGACACACAATGATTGTTTTGATGATTGCTTTTCTTTCAGTTCCATTTCAGGTAGAGGACCAGGATGAGTTTGTCTTTACTAGTTTACCTAAGCATGCAATACACTTTAATGGTCCATCCATGGGGATAGTTTAAAGCCCCGCAATATGGAATCATTACCTCTACAAAGTTCTAAAGGCACAGGATCCTACAATAGGCTTGAAAGGCTCTGTCAATAGATTCCCAAGACCAGTCTTTACCCTGAACCCAGCAGCTGGAAGAAGGAGTCACCTCTCCCTTGTATCCTTGCATATACACTATGGGGTGAGGGCAGAAACAGTAAGGAGAAAAACCCACATGATAGTTACTGAGACTCATAGCTGGGCAGACAGCAGTTCTTAGATGTTTGCATTCACACCCAAAGGCTCCTCTCTTTTTTTCCACCAAGACTATAGAAAAAAGAGGAGATAGACCTTGGCTATAGTAGGGTCCAGAGGTACCATCAGCAACTATCTCATACTAGATGCCTTGAGCTCTCCTAAACTTCTTGTTATTCCTGTTCTCAAATCACTACTATCCATAGTGGTTTTTTTTAATCACACCAGTTTTTTTTTTCCCCAGAAGCACCCAGTCTTAAAAGAATGGAATCAAGAAGGTATATGCAAGAAGTTAAGACATCAGAGACCACTCTCATTCCTCCACCCTCAAAAGATGGCTGAACAATGTGGTGGGTAGACCCAGGGTTCCTATGGAGAGAATGGTTCAGGGTACTGGAAACAACCAAATTGTTTACGTGAATAATGAAAAGAGAGATAATTTAAAGATAAGTGAGATGGCTGGTAAGTGACTGGACCCAAAATATCACAGACAGATAAGGAATGGAAGGTAGCAGAGCCATTAGCAAGTCTTAACTGTGGCATTTTCTCTTCTTCTAGATCTCTACTGTTAATGTGAATTACACCTAATCAATGGTAGGAATGAGACAAGACACTATCAGCTGTCTCCTGTGCTTCTTCATGATGGTTGCCTTGCTTTACGTGATTTGTGACATCCCACTTGATTCACCACTGGTGACACAGTTTGCCATGAGGATTGAGGATTGAGGATTGATATTGAAGATTATGATACCCCTGGTGTGAACCCTGCCTGGGGCCTTTCAGCGAACTCTATCACAAACTTAAAATGTATTTATGAAACTAACTCAGGTTATTGCCTGAGCCAGGATCTTCATGACCAGCTCATGTGCCACTTAGACAAATGCAAACTTTTCCATTTAATTCATCACACACACACACACACACACACACACACACACACACCCCAAGAATTTCTCCTGCAGGTTATGACCCAAGAGAGCCAAAGAAACAGGAAGTCAGCCCTGTACTACCCTGATATGTGGCAGAATAATGAACTCTTCTTGGGATATGGTTAGCTGGTATTTCTATAAAAATGAATACATGATTTGTAAGTGGTTCTGTATGAATGGAATCTTTGAAATACCAAAAAATGTCTCAGGCCAATTTGGACACTTCCTCCACTCATTCCTCCACTTCCACTTTAAGGAAATTTAAGTCAGAACTGAGAGACTCTCCTGCTGGCGTCACAACTAAGCACTCCCAACTCTGGAACTGCTCAGGCCCAGACTTACCAAATAGGGAGATCTCTGCCCTCAAATTATGGCCATCGTGTATATCTTCTTGCAATTAGTTATATGAAAATTTATTATCCTGTCAAACACCTAATGGAATCTTTTGAGTCCCAACAACATTGACCTATGTTGTGTTGATAGAAAAAAAAAACATTCCAAGGACTGTTTCAGACACTGGGCTCCACAGATTTGTCATGTTCTTCCTCATAAAAGAATATATGCATGATGGTTGGAGCCAAGATGGCACAGTGAAAGCAGGGGCTTTACTGAGTTCTCTCAGAAATCCTTTCAGATACTTCTAAAAAAAGTGAATCTGAGCAAATTTGAGTGTGGTAGAATCCACTAGGAGACAGAGTGTGGCAGCTTTCCAGCCCAGGAGAGTCTGCAAGGTCAATGGGAAGGATCTGTTGCACCATGGTGGGACTGTGCAGAGCATGCCAGTCAACAACCATCCATAACAAAGTGGGAGTAGTCCCTGCAGTTTGAACCACCAGTGGCAATGGTGATTACTAAACCTCTCAGCTCAGGACTCTGTCAGACCTGGGTGAGAGAAGCAGAGGGCCTCAGGGAGCAGCAGCAGCCACTCCTGGGGCTATCATTCCACAGACTAAATGTTTGAAACAGGAGCTGAAGCTAAAAGAAACTTGTACCCTGATTGGAAATTAAGGTTTATTAGTTAGTAATGAATGGTCTTATTGAATCTGGGTATTGGCTATAGTAAAGATCTTGATTTGTATAAATATAAAATAAGCTTTGCCTGTGTAAGGTATGATTGAATTTTGTTTCCACAGAGATCATATAGAATTAGGATTTGAAGTCATATACTAGTAGCAGGAAATTATGCTAGCCCCCTGAAAATTAGCATATCTAAAAGGGCTAGCTCCTTTGTCTTAAGGGCTGCCAGGCCCAAAGTAATTCACCTAGGGCTGAGATCTTTATTGATAATCCTGGACTCCTGGTCAATTCTCCTTAGAAATTGAGGTAGCTCCTTTCTCAAGTTATCTGAGGCAGACAAATGGAGGGGAAACTAAAAATATTTTAACTTGGAATAAAGAATTATTATGTGTGAAGATGAGAGGAGTGGGGGGAGCAGCAAACCCACATGCGCTGAAAAGTCCAAAGCTTTTTGCTTGGAAAAAGTGGCCACACCTCTTTCAACTTTCTTAGGCCTTTTAATTAGAAGTAAGGAATTGGAATGCCCAAAGTGGGGTTTGGCAAAAGCTGACCAGTGAGGGTCCCAGTGCCAATTCCAAATCTGGATGAATTAATAGGAATCCAGAAACGTAGGACATTTCCTTGTTGTCTGTAGGCCCCAACCAGCTTAACCTGGTGCCACCCCGAAAAAAGACAGGCTGTCTGTCTTTGCCTAACATTGTGCAACAGGGGAAATTTGATCTCCCCAAGGGGATAACCTTTCTGGTGGTTCCATACTTCTAGTCAAAGTTACAAAAGGCAGATGAGTCTGTTAAAACAATTAACATTCTTTAATTTTTTGAGAGGGGTGTGATGAGACACACCCAAAGGCCAATATATTTCCCAGTGTAGACAATTGCAACGTTCCCTGCCTACCTAGACCCCCTCCTTTCTTTCTTGTGTGTCAATAAAGAGGGTCCCTCCCTTCTCTTTGGGGTTGCTAGACTTACTCAGATAGTCAGTCTGACCCATTTTGTTGACAGTCATTTGCATTACACTTAATAAAGTGATTATGTTCAGAATAGGTACTTTAGTTTGCCTCTATCATATTAACTTGCTGCTACATATATAAGAACATTTCATTTATCTCTTTTTTATAAGTTAAGAATTCTACGGTTTCACACATAACAGTGAATACATCATAGTTGAGTTGATTCAAAACTCTAGAAAATACTGACCCTAGTCAATATAGACAATCATAATAACTATATTGCCTATTAACCTGGAAGGCAAAATGGAATCTTTGAATCTAAAGTCTATTGTTACTAAGTTTAAAAGTTGTAACTTCAGTGCTTATTATTTATTCAGAGATATAATTTTATAATTTTCGTAAGTGATGGTCAAATAATCTCAATTGAAACACCCTCTTTACCATAAGCAAACTTTCAAGTTTCCCTGACTTGAGCGGAAGTAATCCAAATTTCTCAAAGTTCTTTACTTTAGAATTTTATATACTGTTGTCAGCAGGGCTGAGAGCTTATGACCCTGCAGATGTAGACAGTCCCAACCTCACATATAAGGATAATTTGAGAGGGCTGTGGTACTTTTTCTCCTATTTGTAAGTTTTGTTATTATCCACATTAATGTAATATAACCCATTAAATATTTTACAATTTTCAAATGTATTGACAACAGTCTTTAAAAGCTCAATTCATGGGGGTGAAGCCAAGATGGCAGCTGGAAAGCAGGGACTTGCATGAGCTCCCTGCTAGCTCCCTCCAAAAATCTATAAAAAATGGCTCTGAACAAATTGTAGAACTGCAGAACCCACAAAACAACAGAGGGAAGCAGGGATCCAGCCCAGGACAGCCTACATGGTCACTGGGTGAGGTCTATTGCACATGGAGCTGGAAGTGGAGAGGAGCAGAGCCCAGCGTGGGTGGTGGCAGGACCAACCAGACCAGGAGTCGGGAAGAACAGGCCTTGGGCCCTGAATCAGTGAGCTCTGGCAGTTGCTAGAGTTCTCAACCCACAAACACCAAAGAAAACAGAAAAGATTAGTGGGAAAAGCTGCGGGGGACAGAGTGGAAGGAGTTTGCGGTTCGGCCACTGCCCTGGGTGCAGCAGGAGTGGTACAGCTACAGAACTACAACTGCAGTTGCTTCCAGCCCCAGGCCCATCTGGTGGGAAGAATTAAGTGGCAGATCAGAGTGGGAGTGCAGAGCCAGCTTAAGATTTGTGTCAGGTCCAGGTTGGTGGTCCTTGGGGAAGGAGAAGTGCTGGTGTGGCAGAGCTGGCTGTATAGAAATAGCTCTGAAAACAACAGTGCATCACCTCAAGCTTGGAACAAAGTATTCCTTACTCTACAAGCAGTCATACCCTGACAAAAAACTCAAGGGTCAAATAAGTTGGCTGGGAACCTGGCCAGGCAGTGAAAATGGACTCAGATTCAGTGTCAGGCTTGGAATCTTTCTTTGGTGACAAAGAAGACCAAAACACATAGCCAGAAGAAGTCAACAAAGTCAAAGAGCCTACATCAAAAGCCTCCAAGGAAAACATGAACTGCTCTCAGGTCATGGAAGAGCTGAAACAGGATTTGGAAAAGCAAGTTAGAGAAGTAGAGGAAAATTTGGGAAGAGAAATGAGAATGATGTGAGAAAACCATGAAAAACAAGTCAGTGACTTACTAAAGGAGACCCAAAAATATACTGAAAAAATATTGAATAAAACAACACCTTAAAAACTAGACTAACTCAAAGGGCAAAAGAGCTCCAAAAAGCCAATGAGAAGAATGCCTTGAAAGGCAGAATTGCCCAAATGGAAAAGGAGGTCAAAAAGACCACTGAAGAAAATACTACCTTAAAAATTAGATTGGAAGAAGTGGAAGCTAGTGACTTTATGAGAAATCAAGATATTATAAAACAGAACCAAAGGAATGAAAAAGTGGAAGACAATGTCAAATATCTCATTAGAAAAACCACTGACCTGGAAAATAGATCCAGGAGAGATAATTTAAAAATTATTGGCCTACCTGAAAGCCATGATCAAAAAAGAGCTAGATATCAGCTTTCAAGAAATAATCAAGGAGGACTGCCCTGATATTCTAGAGCTAGAGGGTAAGACAGAAATTGAAAGAATCCACAGAACTTCCCCTCAAAAGGATCCCAAAAAGAAAACTCCTAAGAATATTGTTGCCAAATTCCAAAGCTCCCAGATCAAGGAGAAAATACTGCAAGCATCCAGAAAGAAACAATTTGAGTATTGTGGAAACACAATCAGGGAAGCACAAGATCTAGCAGCTTCTACATTAAGGGATCTGAGGGCTTGGAATATGATATTCCAGAGGTCAATGGAGCTAGGATTAGAACCAAGAATCACCTACCCAACAAAACTGAGTATCATGCTCCAAGGCAAAATAAGGATTTTCAATAAAATAGAGGACTTTCAAGTTTTCTCAGTGAAAAGACCGGAGCTGAATAGAAAATTTGACTATCAAACACAAGAATCAAGAGAAGCATGAAAAGTTAAACAAGAAATGAGAAATCAAAAGGGACTTACTAAAGTTGAACTGTTTTCTTTACATTCCTACATGGAAAGACGATGTATATGATTCATGAGACCTCAGTATTAGAGTAGCTGAAAGGAATGTGCATATGTGTATATATGTATATATATATATATATATATATATATATGTATATATATATGTATATATATATGTGTGTGTGTGTGTGTGTGTATGTATATATATGTGTGTGTGTATGTATTTATATATGTAGATGTTATATATATATGTATGTGTATATATATATGTATGTGTAAATATATATCTATATATACATATACAGAGAGAGAGATAGAGAGAAAGAGGAGAGAAGGCACAGGGTGAGTTGAATCTGGAGGGATGATATCTAAAAAAATAAAATCAAATTAAGGGCTGAGAGAGAATATATTGAGAGAGGGGAAAAGGGAGAGATAGAATAGAGTAAATTATCTCATATAAAAGTGGCAAGAAAAAGCAGTTCTGTAGGAAGAGAAGAGGGGGAAGGTGAGGGGGAATGAGTAAATCTTGCTCCCATCGGATTTGACCTGAGGAAGGAATACCATACACACTCAGTTGGGTATCTTACCCCACAGGAAAGAAGGAAGAAGATAAAAAAGGGGAGTTGATAGAAGGGAGGGCAGATGGGGGATGAGGTAATCAAAAACAAACATTTTCTAAAAGGGACAGGGTCAAGGGAGAAAATTGAATAAAGGGGAATAGGTTAGGAAGGAGCAAAACATAATTAGTCTTTCAGAACATGAGCGTTATGGAAGGGTGTTACATAATGATAAGCATGTGGCCTATGTTGATTTGCTTGCCTTCTTAGGGATGGTGGCGGGGGGGGAGGGAAGAGGGGAGAGAATTTGGAACTCAATGTTTTAAAAACAGTCGTTCAAAAAAAAAAGTTTTTGCATGCAACTAGGAAATAAAATGTACAGGCAATGGGGCATAGAAATTTATATTGTCCTTATAGAGAAGAAGGGGAAAGGGGATGGGAAGGGAGTGGGGTGACAGAAGGGAGGGCTGACTGGGGAATAGGGCAACCAGAATATACGCATCTTGGAGTGGGCAGGAGGGTCGAAATAGGGAGAAAATTCACAATTCAAACTCTTGTGAAAATCAATGCTGAAAACTAAATATATTAAATAAAATAAAACAAAAAAGTAAATAAATAAATAAATAATGCAAGCTCAATTCATAATCTAACCCCATCCAGATTAAAAAAGGAGCTACTTTCCAACAGCATTTGTGATATAAGTTTTCCAAATCTCACAATATGTGAAAAATTTTAGAAAACACATAACATACACAATATCATGTATTTAAAATGTGGAAGAATTTCATACTAGTCTGATTCCATCAATTCACTTGAATGTATTTCCAAATTATCTTTGATTGAAAACCATTCATTTTATCACTCTCAGTGTTCTATACTGATTACATTCAAGACCAATATAGAGTACTTACGTTTACTAACCTTTATAGAGTGCTTGTTATTTGCCAAGCTCTGTATAACTATTATGTTATGTTATCCTCACAAAATCCCTGCAAGGAGGGTGCCAATTTTAGGGAACTGTTTTAAACAGAGGTAAAGTAACTTGTTTAAGGTAAGAGTTATAAAGTACTGAATGCAGATCTAAACTCAGATCTTCCTGACTCATACATATTCCTATTTCCTTGCATATTTCCTTAATGTCAAAGAGCAAATGTATTTTGTATTACTTCTGAGTAACCTCAATTACTCTATTAGTAAACACTTCTCATTAAATGAGGTTAGAATACAATTTAGTTTTAAGACATATCTGGTTATATAATCACCAATCTTAACATTCAAACCTCAAATTTTCCAAAGGGTCATTAGCTGCTATTACCACAAATTTCAGCACCCACAGCTTTCAGTTAGATAATTTTCAAAGATCTGTTGAAAGCATTTTCACCTTTGCATAAATCTTTTTGTTTTCTTTAAAATCACCCAATGAACCAAATCAGTTCTTTCCTGTTTTTAACCTAACCTCACCTTGATACTTTCAGAGGGTGGATGAAGTATACATTTCATCTTTCCCTATGGCATTTCACTCAATGCTGGGAAGCCCAAGGGGAAAGATAAGGAGAACTCCATGTAGCGGTCCCACATTCACATCCCCCTCTTTTTGAGGTCCTTCTACAACAGAGATTTTAGGTTCAAATAATTTCATGCTGCAAATTTACTTTTAAGAGTTTCTTTTTTGTGTGCAAATGAAAACAACTCAGATACCATCTTACAACCATTAGATTGGTTAGTGTGAAAAAAAAGGAAAATGGTAAATGTTGGACATGATATGGAAAACTTGAGACACTAATACTCTGATGATGGACTTGTGAACTTATCCAACCACTCTTGAGAGCAATTTGGGAATCTGTTCAATGGGCTTTAGAACTGTCCATATCCTTTAATCAAGCAAAATCAACATTTTGTCTGTATCCCACAGATATAAAAAAGGGAAAATAATCTATTTGCACAAAAATATTTGTAGCAGCTCATACAGTAGTAGCAAAAATTAGAAACTGAGGGGATGCCCATCTATTGGGAAATCAATGCAATCGACATCTACAACAATAATGCATCTGTTGGTCTCCAGGAAGGGGAGAGAGTTGTGTGCTATTTGAGCTGAATCTTAATTCTAGTTTCAAAACTCTAAAGTCCACTAAAATATTTTAAAATGTACCATAATGTGGAAATTCATAGTAGATATTACATTTCAGGTATAAATTTTAGTCTTTAATTAGTTGGTTGTAATTATTGTTTAGTCATTCAGTTGTGTGAAACTCGTCATGAACCCATGGACCACAGCATGTGAGGCCATGCTATCACAAACTATCTCCAAATTTAACTAGCTTATAATGCCATAAGTTTCAATAAACCAGGAAAAAAGATTTTCTTCCTTTTCTCTCTTGTGAAGTAGAAACCCCATAAACCCCATCTGTTTGCCTGGGGCCCACCAAAAATTTTCACTTGTTTTTTTCTGGTTACTCCCTACAAAAGTGGTTTCTTAAGAATTCCATGGTCTTTTTATCTAAGAACTCTGGATTATAAAGACTTGGTACTATGGAGCAGTCCTGGTTTTGATAGTGTTGCCCAAAAGCACCATAATGCATTTTTTCCTATGTTCTAACACTTCAACTCTGGTCCTTAGTATGTGCAACCGACAATAATCAAAGTTCTTGTATTGATCTGGACAAATATGTTCTCACAATTACCCAAACTAAGCTCTGTCACTGGAGTCTTGGGAATGTGGCTTGCACATTCAGCTTTTAAGCACTTACCTAATAGGGAGTCAGCAGATAGCTTACTCTGCTGACTCCGTATTAATACAAGGACCACTTTATCCTTTCTGTTCCTGGGCACCCTAATGTTGGATAAGTACAATGCTAACCTGCCTATTCCTGAACAAGTGGCTTCCATTTCTTCATGTACAAAAAAGGGAAAAAAACAAATTTGGGGTTCAGGAATTATTTCTCCTTATCCTTCCTGAGTTTGGGGAGTTTGATTCTCTGAACATTTCATGGGTGACTGGCCACCAGGGCTGTACACCTGGACCCACCATGGGACAAAAGCCTGATATTAAAGTAGGTTCTCTCTGTCTCTGTCTCTGTCTCTGTCTCTGTCTCTGTCTCTCTCTCTCTCTCTCTCTCTCTCTCTCTCTCTCTCTCTCTCTCTCTCATACACACACACACGGCCACAAAGGTTTAGAAGCATCCCCAAAAAATATTCTCACTGACTTGATGGATTGTTAAAAGAAAGACTTTTTTGGACTTTTGCCCTGATTAAAGAGGAAAAGTCAGCAAATTAAAAGCATTTTCTTCAACATACCAAGGCAGAAAGGTGTTAGGTGGATCAGCCTCAATTTTAGCTATGATTTATAGAGAAGAGTCAGCATCTTCCAGAAGCATCTAGATTGTTCAATGGACCCAGAGTGAGGAAGATCTACCTGAGTTCAAATCCATACATACATACTTCCTACCTGTGAGACCCTGGCCAAGGCACTTCACCTCTGTTTGCCCTAACCCACAGGAGAAGGAAACAAACCACTTTAGTGTCTTTGTCACTAAATACCATGGATAACATTGTTCACCTGGCCATGAAATGTAAGACTCAATGTAGGACTCTACTTGACAGCAAGCATCTTTCATATAAAGACACAAGTATTTTGATTGGATCACACAATCATGTGGTGATGGGATGGGTGCCATTCAACTTCTTCCTAAGTGTTTTGACTAATACATGTTTCAAATGAGATGATAGACTTAGTGAGCATTTGCTCCACCCACTAAAGAAGCTACAAGGTTTTCAAAAGAGTCCCCCAGACTGACTCAGCATAATAGCTGACTTCTCATATTTAGATTTTTTAAAAATGTATTTACTTTAAGATTAATTTATTATTTTTAGTTTTCAACATTCAGCTCCACAAGATTTTGAGTTTCAAATTTTCTCTCCATCTCTCCCCTCCCTCCACCCTAAGAGAGCATGTATTCTGATTGCCCCTTTCCCCAGTCTGCCTTTGCTTCTAACTCCCCATTCCCTTCCTTATCCTCTTTCCCCTTACTTTCTTGTAGGGCCAGCTAGATATCAATACCCCATTGTGTGTATATCTTTCTTCCCAATTCCATGTAAAAACAATTTTCAGCATTTGTTTTTAGAACTTTGAGTTCCACATTCTCTCCCTTCTTCCCTCCCATTCCACCCTCCTTGACAATTCAAGCAATTCACTAGCAGTTATACACGTATCCTTATAGGAAACACTTCCATAATAGTCATGCTGTGAAAGACTAATTATATTTTCCTCCATCATATCCCATCTCCCATTCATTCAATTTTCTCCTTTGACCCTATCCCTTTACAAAAGTGTTTGCTTTTGACTACCCCTCCTCCAATCTGCCCTCCCTTCTATCTTTCCCTCCTTTTTGTCACCTCCCCCCTATTTTCCTGTAGGGTAAGATACTCAATTAAGTATGTGTTACTCCCTCCTTATGCCAAATCTGATGAGAGTAAGTTTCACTCATTCCCTTTAATGTAGCCCCTCTTCCTTCCATTATAACACATTTTTCTTGCTTCTTTTATATGAGATAATTCAACCCATTCTATCTCTCCTTTTCTCCTTCTCCCAATATATTCCTATCTCACTCCTTAATTTTATATTTTTAGATATCATCCCTTCATATTCAACTCACTCTGTTCCCACTGTCTAGCTATATCTATATCTATATATGCATACATACGTACATACATATACATATATGTACATGTGTATATTCCCTTTATGATTTTTCTTTCCTGTTTACCTTTTCATGCTTCTCTTGATTCCTTTACTTGAAAGTCAATTTTTTCTACTCAGCTCTGGTCTTTTCATCTAGAATGCTTGAAAGTCCTCTATTTCATTGAAAATCCATTTTTTGCCCTGAAATATACTCATTTTTGCTGGGTAGGTGATTCTCGGTTTTAATCCTAGCTCCTTGGCCCCTGGAACATCATATTCCAAGCCCTTCGATCACTTAGGGTAGAAGCTGCTAGATCTTGTGTTACTCTGATTGTGTTTGGACAGTACTCGAATTTCTTTCTGTCTGCTTGCAATATTTTCTCCTTGAACTGGAAACCCTGGAATTTGGCTACAATATTCCTAGGAGGTTTCCTTTCCATATCTTTTTCAAGAGGTGGATTGGTGGATTCTTTCAATTTCTATTTTACCTTCCGGTTCCAGAATATCAGGGAAGTTTTCCTTGATAATTTCTTGAAAGATGATGTCTAAGCTCTTTTTTTTATCATGGCTTCAGGTAGTCCAGTAATTTTTAAATTATTTCTCCCGGATATATTTTCCAGGTCAATGGTTTTTCCAACGAGATAGTTCACATTGTCTTCCATTTTTTCATTCTTTTGATTCTGTTTTATAATTTCTTGATTTCTCATAAAGTCCTTAGCTTCCATTTTCTCCATTCCAATTTGTAAGGTATTATTTTCTTCAGTGATCTTTTGAACCTCCTTTTCCATTTGGCCAATTCTGCTGTTGAAGGCATTTTTCTCCTCATTGGCTTTTAAGACCTCTTTTGCAATTTGGGTTAGTCTATTTTTAAGGTCTTATTTTCTTCAGTATTTTGGGGTCTCCTTTAGCAAGCTGTTGACTCATTTTTCACGATTTTCTTGTCACTCACATTTCTCTTCCCAGTTTTTCCTCTACTTCTCTTACTTGATTTTCCAAATCATTTTCAAGCTCTTCCATAGCCTAGGACCAATTCGTATATTTCTTGGAGGCTTTTGATGTAGAATCTTTGACTTTGTTAACTTCTGGCTGTGTTTTGATCTTCTTTGTCACCAATGTAAGATTCTATAGTCTGAGGTTTTTACACCGTCTGCTCATTTTCCCAGCCAATTACTTGACTTTTGAGCTCTTTGTCAAGGTATGACTACTTCCAGAGTGGAGAGGGCTATGTCCCAAGCTTCAGGGTTTTGTCCAGCTGTTTTCAGAACTACTTCCAGGCACCTGTTAATTTTTCAGTTCTTCTGAGGTAGTATGACCTAATGAGAGGTGTTTACTCCTCTCCTGGCCTGTGCTCTAGTATATAAGTGATCTCAAGTACTCTTTTCTGTCATGTAATTAGCAAGAGGACTCCCTCTCCACAGTTACCACACGTCCTGCCGCACCAGAATTCCTCCTCACCCCAGGACCACCACCTAGGACTCAACACAGATCCAAGCGGGGCAAATCAAGAGAATCCTGCCTCAGCACCAGCAAAGAGATCCCTACACTCCTGCTCTGAGCAGCCATTTGATTCCCCTCACTGTCTGTGGGCCAGCAGCTCTGGAAGCAGCTCTACCTGTTGATGCTGCCACTGCTGGAGCCACCTCCACCACCCTGGGGCTGGGGCCAAACCATGCCCTTCTCTCACCCAGGTCCAACAGAGTTTTTCCACTGACTTGCTAAGTTGTCTTTGTCCTTGTGGGTTGAGAATTATGGAAACTGCCACAGTGCAGTGATTCAGTGCCCTGAGGTCTGCTCTTCCTGGTCTGCTCTGGCCTAGTCTGTGCTGCTTCAACCCAAGCTGGGCTCCACTTTGCTACAGCCCATTGCGATAGACCTTTCCCAGTGACCATCTAGGCTGTCTTGGGCTAGAGACTTGTTTCACTCTCTCATTTCATGGATTCTGTAGCTCTAGAATTTGTGTAGAGTCAAGTTTTACAGATATTTGGAGGGATTTAGAGGAGAGCTCAAGAAAGTCCTTGCTTTCACCCCACCACGTTGGCCCCAACCTCTCGTCTAGATTTTCTTAAAACTATGGAATTCTTATTCCAGCATTTGAATTCCTTGACTGGATCAAACAATGATACTATGGTAGACTGCTTCCAAATCTAGTGTCCCTTAGGTGTTCTACTGATCAACTTTTTTATATTTTACGAGAAACAATATTTTGTTGATTAATTCTCTACCCACTTATGAGTGATCTGCTAGTTCTAGGCACCTTCCTTTACAATGATTTCATACTATTTCCTTTAAGATTTTGTTTTTCTCTACATCTTTAAAGTGACCTTTTGCTTAAGTATTAAGGCAGAGAAACCTCCTTTCCAAGGAAGGAAACCTAAGGTCATTCCAAAAATTCTCAGGAACTTTGAAGCTAGGAAGAAAGCAAGATCAGATGTGGGAGTGCAGGTACATGGAAATGAATGATTGGGAATGAATATGCTGCCCCCAAGATGCTATCTCCATTGCTCAGAAGCACAGAAAAGAAATGGACATTGGCTCAGAGGCCCTCACACCTGGGCCTTCAATGTTCTTTGTCTTTCCCTGTGTCTTTGACCCCACCTGACTCTCACATCCTTAGCAGCTCAGGAAAGTTTTTCTCCCAGCTGAGACAATTACTTGTTGAACCTTTCTCAGTGCTTCTTAGTCAGTCTGAAGGGAATGCTCATGGATCAACAGTAATTCTTGGAGATGATTTACACCTGGTACAAAAGTTAACTTTATCTGAAACAACCCTGACTACCCTGTCAGCCTATCTTTCTCTGGCAGCCCAGGGGAAGGTGAGATCAGAGAACCTGTTACACTTATATATAGCCCCCTGCTCTTCTTCCTTCCTATCTCAACTCAGGCTAGTTCAGGTATAGCACATACATGTTAACAAACACACATATCCTGTTTCCTTGTTGTCTTACTAAATGTCACAGACCTGTCCTCTCCATCAGTAGCTGAGACCAGCATGGTAAATGTATCTTTACATACAAACCTCAGATGCAGGGCTTTGAAAGGCAATGAATTCTTTCAGATCGCCAACCTAATTTAAGACTCATTTAGTTGAGAAAGAAAGTAAATCTGGAGTGAAAAGAAAAGCAGATATTCCTCCTGATATCTCAGGGAGACACTGACCTGCCTTCCTCTTTTTCTGGGCATAAATGCAACCCCTATCTTTATTCTTGCTCTGAATATACTCCCTCCCCTTTTAAAATCTTTGTCTCTTTTCTATCTCTTCCATGGGCTCACTAAGGCCTACTGGTTGTCTATAGGCCCCAATGGTGCCTCCCCCAAAAAAGACAGGCTGTTGGTCTTTGCCTAATGTGGCACAATAGGGAAAATTTTATCTCCCCCAAGGGGACAACCATACTGGTGGTTCTATACTCCTAGTCAAAGTTAGAAAAGGCAGATGAGTCCATTAAAACAACTAACATTCCAAGTTTTTGAGAGTGATTAGACGCACCCAAAGGCCAACACACATTTCCCAGTGTAACCAATTGTAATATTCACCACCTACCCAGATGCCCACCTTTCTTTCTTGTGTGTCAGTAAAGAGGGTCCCTCTCTTCTCTTTGGGGTTGCTAGACTTACTCAGATAGTCATTCTGACCCACTTTCTTAACAGTCACTTGCATTACACTTAATAAAGTGATTATGTTCAGAATAGGTACTTTAATTTGCCTCTATTGTATTAACTTGCTGCAACATGTATAAGAACATTTCATTTATCTCTTATTCATAAATTAAGAATTCTGGGGTTTCACACATAACAGTGAATACAGCATAGTTAACTCAAAACTCCAGAAAATACTCACCCTACTCAATATGGACAATCACAACCATATTGCCTATTAACCTGGAAGGCAAAATGAAATCTTTGAATCTGAAGTCTGTTGTTACTAGGTTTGAAAGATGTAACTTCAGTGCTTATTATTTATTCAGAGATACAATTTTATAATTTCCCAAAGTGATAGTCAAATAATCTCAATTGAAACACCCTCTTTATTATAAGTAAACTTTCAAGTTTCCCCAACTTGACCAGAAATAATCCAAATTTCTCAAAGTTCATTACTTTAGAATTTTATATAGTGTTGTCAGCAGGGCTGAGAGCTTATGACCTTACAGAAGTAGATAGTCCCAACCAAACATATAAGGATAATTCGAGAGGTCTGTGGTCCTTTTTCTCCTAATAGTAAGTTTTATTACTATGCACATTAATGTAATATAATCCATTAAATATTTTACAATTTTCAAACATATTGACAACAGTCTTAAAAGCTCAACTCATTATCTAACATCATCCAGATTAAAAAAAGAAGCTACTTTCCAAACGCATTTGTGATGTAAGTTTTCCAAATCTCACAATATGAGAAAAATCTTAGAAAACACAATAACATACACAATAATATTTATCTAAAATATGGAAGAACTTCATACCAGTCAGATTCCATCAATTCACTTGAATGTATTTCCAAATTATCTTATTATAGAAAATCACTCATTTTATCACACTCAGTGTTCTACGCTGATTACATTCAAGATCAATATTGAGTACTTACATTTACTAACATGTGTACAGTGCTTGCCCTGTCCCAAGCACTGTGTGTTTCAACAATCCAGCTAGCAGCTGTTGTGGGGGTGTAAGACCAACCCAAGCCCAACAACAAGAACGCTGCCAGTAAGCTGAAAAAGCACAGGTTCTCTTGATCTGCTTAACTAAGGAAAGCTACGTTAAGGGGTTGACAAGCTTACTTTAATTAAGCATACAAATATCATTCACTTAGTTCAGGGGAAAAGACCAGCACACTGAACTTCAGAGCAAATTAAAAACAAATTACAAACATCAACAGACAGACCAAATACAGATTCATAGTTATCAACATCTAGGTTCAGCCCAGGAGCCCATTAAAGGGGCTGGCCCAGAGTCATGCAGATCACCACTGCTGTGGGTAAGAGCTCCAAAGAAGAGGAAACCGACTCCTGGTTTTATATCTTTTTCAGGGTCAGGGGTGAGACACACATGTGACTCCCCACATGACCTAAAATCATCACATGATAGATTTGTTGCATATTTGGAGGGGATAGCAAGTTGTACATGGTAGATTTGTAATTTCATGAGCAATCAACTTATTATCATACTGTGATATTGAAATGCTTTTGTTCTATGAATTGAAAATGAAATACATTTAAAAAAACAAAAAAGTGAATAGGGAATTGATGGTATAATATGTAAGATGACTTGAAAGTGGCTTTAAGTATACAAGCATGTTGTAATGACCTTTAACTCTCACAATGAATTTTACATTTAATCATAGAGGTGATTGAAAGCCACTGAATTATATTTAGTTGGATGATCATGTGGTCAGATTTGAACTTTAGGAATAGCATGTTCATAGCTAAGTGTAGGATGCACTGAAATGGAGAGGTACTAGTTGCAGGGAGACCAAAGACTGGCTATTACAGTAGCCTAGATATGAGGTCATGATAAGGAAGCTATATTGAGGGACTTCCTCCTATTTGGAATTTTAGGCACTGTAGCTATGTAATCAATGTCTTCAGCACCACCAATAATTTCTTTTTCTAAATTATTTACTTATTTTTCATTTTCAACATTCACTTTTATAAGATTTTCTAATGGCAAGGAAAATGGGACTTTTCACTGTTCTTGTATGAATGGGCAGGTGAAGTGGGATCTTTTACCTTGGATTGTTTCTCAGCAATAAGACAATCAAGAATCATTGAAGTGTATATGAGGTGGTGCTGATGGTTGGAGCTTTCCCACACTGATCTCTCACATGGTGAGGCTCAAGTGCGCCAGGGCCCTGAGACAGGTAAACAAGATCCGAGGTTGGCACTTGACTTTTGGGGGGCACTCATTAAAAGTATATGGATGAGAAGACTGGGCAAGCCGTTGACCCCTCCCAGCCCACTGGCTTTGTTTCCCACACAGATAGATGTTGGTGCTTCTCTGGTAACTGTGATTTGTGATTTGCATCATATCATGTCTATCTGTTCATGTTTGTAATTTCTGTTTGTATTTGCCTCAAAGTTCAGGGAGCTGATCTTTTCTCCTGGAACTAAGTGAAGGATACATGTCTGTTTTACAAAACTGAGTTTGTTAACCCCTTAAATTTACTTTCCTTGGAAAAGCAGATCAAAGAACCTTTGTTAGCAGCCCTTCTCTGTGATGGCTGCTGTTGGTCTTACACAGACACAGAAGCTGCCAGCTACATTGTTGCTAAAGGTTTTGAGTTTTAAATTTTTCCACTTGACTCCCTTTTCCCCTACCAAAGAGAGCATGCAATCTGATATAGGCTACACATGTACAATCATATTAAGCATATTTCCCCATTAGTGTTGTGTGAGAAGAATCAGAACAAAAAGGCAAAACCGTGAGAAAAAAGAGAGAACATATTATGTTTTGATCTGCATTCAGACTCCACAATTCTTTTTCTGGATGTGGATAGCATTTTCCACCATTATTCTTTTTTGTATTGACTTAGATCATTGCATTGCTGAGAAGAGCTAAGTGCATCAAAGTTGGTCATCGCACAATGTTGCTGTTAGCTTTTACAATGTTCTCCTGGTTCTGCTCCCTTCACTCAGCATCAGTTCATGCAAGTCCTTCCAGGTTTTTCTTAAATCCACATGCTCATCATTTCTTATGGAACAATAGTAATCTGTTATATTCGTATAGCACAACTTGTTCAGCCATTTCCCAATTGACGGGATCTCTTCAATTTCCAATTTTTGACACTACACTACAAAAAGAAGTGCTATGAATATTTTTGCATATGTAGGTCCTTTTCCTTTTTCTATGATCCCTTTGGGATACAGACTAGCAGTGTAGTAGACAAGCTGGACCAAAGGGTATAAACATTTTTAGAGCTCTTTGGGGATAGTTGCAAATTGCTCTCCAGAATGATTAGACCAGTTCATAACTCCACCAACAATGCATTAGTATTCCATTTTCCCCACATCTTCTCCAACATTTAACATTTTCCTGTTTTGTCATGTTACTTTGTCATCTTACTGTGAGGACTTAGATTTGGCACTAATTTGTGGGGTGCCAAGCTCATTATGTAGTACTATTCTTGTCTTTGTTCAACTACAGAGATTGATAGTAGGTAAGGATTGATGGACTGATGGGAACTGGACCCCTAAAGGGAAAAGACCATGTGTTTGAAACAAACCCAGCCCCTGAATTTTCTCATGCATTTTAGTAGCCCACATCAGTGGCTCCTCCACCCAAGGCATCTGGCCCACCTCAGCCCACCTAGATCACTTAATCAGCTTACTGGAAAGTCTTTTCACTATTGCTCCTGGACCACCACAGACTCCTTACCACTCTTTAATCCCAATTAGATCCTTTTATTGTCCCTTTTTGTATATAAGTATCTATCAGTCTCACCCTCATCAATTTACAGATTCCCTAGGAATCTTGCCCATGCTATTGGCCTTACAACAAACCTGCCTATTTTGGCTAGAAGACAATTTGAATACATGAATTCATTCCCGAAGGATGCTGGTCTGTACCCGGACATTTTGGGGTTCCAACCCCCAACTACATCAGGGTTATGACAAATGACTGCATTATAGGGATTAATTTCCTGAATAAGCTTATGGCTTGGATCAGAACCTGGGATGGTCCTATTCCTACAACACAGTTCCCAAATTAGCCTTAATTATTAATTATGTAGGTAACTGCTGATTAGTTTCCAGTGTTGCCCAGGCCACAGTGGGTGGCTTAGATGAAGAAATGTGGAATGGGGGTGAACTATGTGAAGGGAACATAACGGTCCTTATATAGGAACTAGTGGATTTGGGAGTCCTCAGGCTAGGCATCTTTCAGTTTAAAGGCTTCTCTGGCTGCTGTGTAAGACCAATGTTAGTTGGAGATTGACATAGATTATCTGTTCCTGAATTGAGTTCACTTCATGACTCTATCTCTGATAGTGTGATTATTACAGAAATGTTGGTGGTCATCCCTGGTGTCTGGGATGTTGTGATTCAACTAGCCAATTCATTCCTTTCAAGTACTCTTCAGGAAAAGGACCAGCATCAGGACCAGTTTGATTTTTACCACTTAACCCAATTAATCATGCTTTATACTTTTACAATCTAACCATAGGGATATCTCAAAGGCATTGCCATTTGTAATGGTCATCTCTAGAAAACTCTAAAGATGCTAGACCCTAATGAAATCTTCAAATGCTGTTTGAAGATAATAGGTAGTTGACATAGAAAGCTAAAATGTCACCTATTCTCATAAAGGTTACATTATACTTAGGGCAAACAACATATAAAAATATAAGTAAGTATTATCTATACACATACACAAACTTTCAATTATATGTATGTAAGCATACACACACGTAAACACACACAAAATAAGTACCAAGTAATGTCTGGAGGGAGTAGAGATGGAGGAGGGGCCTCACTGCTGGGAACGTTAGGATACACTTTGTTTATGAGGTGGATCTTGACTCAAGCCTTTAAGGAAATTAAGAATACTATAGGGATACGGTGTGTAGGTTGTATATTCTGGGTATGATGGACAGTGTGTGCAAAATATGATGGTGGTAAATTAAATGAAGCGTATTTGGACCAAAGTAGACCAGCTCATTGTGCAACAGATGGAGCAGTGTGATTGGAATAAGAAAGATTCATCTTCATTAGTTCAAATCTGGCTTCAAGTACTTATTAAAGATGTGACCCTGGGTCAGTCATTTAATCTGGTTTGCCTCAGTTCCTCACCTGTAAAATGATCTGAAGAAGGAAATGGCAAACTACTCCATTATCTTTGCCAAGAAAATCCCAAATAGGGTTGTGGAGAATCAGATGCAAATGAAGGAAGTGAACAGCAAAATGGGGAAAGAAAGTAGGGCATTGTTTGTCACTTCACAATCATTTTTTAATGCCTCCTATATATCTGGCACAATTTTAACTGCTGAAGATAAAATTACAAGCAAAACCTTTCCTTCCCAAAGCAGTATATTCTAATGGGAAAAAAGCATGCAAACATATATGTGTACACAATTTGTACATTGGGAAATGTGGAGGCATTTTCTGAAAGAAAGTACTAGCATTAGGGTGACTTCAAAGGGCTTCTAGTACTGGGTAGGATTTTAAGTCTTGAAGGAAGTCAGAGAATCCAGGAAACAGAGAATGTGGACTATGAGAAAGTGAGAAATATAATAATCCGAAATAGAGACAAGAACCAGATGTTGAAGCATACGTGGGTATATCAAACCATGAAAACAAATAACCAAAGAGTCACAGAGGTCATGCAACCACTGATAACAACAAAATACCAAAGAGATCACAAAGGTAATACCCAACTATTAACTCTGAAAAATAAAATAAAACCAAAGACCCAACAGTGGTTATAACCAAAAAGCTTTCTTTATTCCTTTAGAGGAGGGATACTAGACAGAGTATGCTGCTCTGACACCACAAAGCCCACTGCAGTAATGCTAAGCCTTGATACATATACCAGTAGCTAAACAGTGAGCCATAGCCATGTTGCAACAATTCGGCTAGCAGCTGCTGTGGGGGTGAAGGACCAACACAAGCCAAATAATGAGAAGGCTGCAAGCACAGGGTCTTTTGACCTACTTTACTAAGTAAAGAAACATTAAGTGGTTAAGAATATTATTTCAATCCAATAAACAAATATCATTCACTTAGTTCAGGGGAAAAAGCCAGCACCCTGAACTTCAGAGGTATTACAAACAAATTACAAACATACTTTATAAACAGAACAAATACAATTCATAGTTACCAAGAAAACATCTGTGGACGAGCCAGGAGCCTCTTACTGTGGCTCAAGGGAAAATGTCAACCTCAGGGTTTATATATCTTGTTCAGCATCAAAAGAAGAGAAAGTTAATTTAAAGACAGGTAATACTAACCAGTTTACCTAAAAAGTCTGAGGTACTATGCAGTATCCAGATTGTACCTTCAATAAGGGACCAAGAGAAAGTACATTCTCATCTTCTCATATTCTTTCCCTTACAGAAATTAGGTTTAGTCACTATTTTAAATTGTTAAGTTTACATTGTTTTTTATTCTTTCCAAAGCCTCTTAAATGTATGTGTACACACACACACACACACACACACACACACACACACACACACACATATATGTATATGTATATTCATTGTTTCTGTGGAAGTGGTTATGGAAGTCAGGTTTACAAATCCACACTGTCATCTATAGGATAATGACAATAAATGTTCTTTCAGATATGTTGAATTTGAGATACATACATTACATCTGGTCTGAGATGTCAAGCAGTCAGTGAAAGGGAAGTGCACTTTGGGTTAATAGTGAAGATGGTGAAGCCAGGAGGTATATATCTGGAAGGTATCTGCATCTACAGGATTTTTATTTCTTATTTTTCCCAATTAATAATATTTTTTCTACTTACATGCAAAGATAGTTTTCAACATTCATTTTTCCAAGATTTTGAGTTCCAAACTTTTTTTCTCCCTCTCTCTCAGCACCCTTCCCCAAGACAGCATGCAATCAGATGTAGGCTAGACATTTACAATCATATTAAACTTATTTCCACATTAGTCATGTTGGAAAGAAGAACCAAAACAAAAGGGGAAAACCACAAGAAAGAAAGAAGGGGAGAAAACAGTGTGCTTTGTTCTACAGTCAGACTTTATATTTCTTTCTCTGGATGTGGACAGAATTTTCCATCAAGATGCCCTTGCAATTTTCTTAGATCATTACATTGCTGAGAAGAGCTAAGTCTATCAAAGTTACTCATTCCATAATGTTGCTCTTACTAAATACAATATTCTCCTGGTTTTGCTCAGTTCATTCAGCATCAGTTCATGTAAGTCTCCCCAAGTATTTCTCTACATGATTTTTACAACCATGAGAGTTGATTTCATTATGTAGGGAGTTAGGAAATGAAGAAGAAAAAAGAAAAGCAACACAGAGCCCTGAACTGTGCAACAGAACCTAACGGGGTTAAAGCATAGGTGATAGGGGGGTGGAGCCAAGATGGCCGCATGAAGGCGGTGTCTTACTGGAGCTCTCTCACAAGGTCTGTCAGATTCCTATAAAAAAGTGAATTGGAGCAGATTTGAGAGAGTCAGAAACTACGAGCAGTCTGCGTGGGGCAAATATCCGAGTGGGGAGAGTCTGAAAGGACAAAGGCACGAACCTGTAGCCTCGGAGAGTGCTCGGAGTGCAGCGGGCGGAGCTGCTCCAGACCAAAGCAGAAGCGGCCGGCTGCGAAATCCACTTGGGAGACAGGCTGGGAGAAAGCTGGGTGCCCGAAACCAGCAGAGATCCCCAGGACTCCCAACATAGGACGGCAGTCTGTGGGAGCGACGAGAGGCAGCGCAACACCACCGGCCGGGAAAATACCTACTCCTGACGCTTGCAGCCCAGGAACTCGGCTTCTTGAACTTCCAAGAGACATAATGGCCAGGTAAATGGCTCTAATCCCTCCCCTCCTCACCCAGAGAATTCCTGGGGGAAAAAAAAGAAAGCTGAAACAGAGGAGAAAGTAGTGGGGCCTCACAGGACAAATGGTAGAAACTCATTAGTCCCAGAGGGGCAGAGTCGGCAGGGGTCAACACCAGGAGCCCAGATGTAATCTTGCTCCCCCAGGGGAAGTGCCAGAGATCAGCTCAAACAACAAACAGCTGAGACCATTGCTAAAAAGCAAGTGCTGGAGAGCACCCATAGGGAGTGAGACGCCAGGGAACCAGACCCCTCCCCACACCTCAGGAAACTGAAGGTTATAATTTTAGACTCACAATCCCCAGAATAAGAAAGCTGGGACAGAGAGTCCTGAGCCCCATACACAGAAACTTGTTGAAAAGCCAGGAAAAGGCAAAACAAGAAACATGAAGGAGAACACAAAAAAACCGAGGACAATAGATTCTTTTTATGGAGACAGGCAGGATCAAAATACCAATATGGAAGGGAACAGTAATGACACTATAGACGTGTCTGATACCTCAAAAGGTAATGTGAACTGGTCTCCAGCCCAAAAAGCATTGCTGGAAGAGCTAAAGGAGGATTTTAAAAACCAAATTAGGGAGGTAAAAGAAAACATGGAAAAAATGGAAAAGTCCCTAAAGAATAAGATTGGCAAAATGGCTACGGAGATTCAGAATCTAGAGAGAGAAAATCACACCCTGAGAGGCAAAATCAACCAATTGGAAAAGGCGACTCAAAAGCAAAATGAAAACACTAACTCATTAAAAATTAGGGTGGAGCAAGTGGAAGCTAATGAATCTATGAGGCACCAAGAAGTAGTAAAACAAAATGTGAAGAATGAAAAAATAGAAAAAAATGTGAAATATCTGATTGGCAAAACAACCGACCTGGAAAATAGATGCAGAAGAGACAATTTAAGAATTATTGGTCTACCGGAAATCCACGATGAAAAAAAGAGCCTTGACAGTATCTTCAAAGAAATTATCAAAGACAACTGCCAAGAGGTCCTAGAACCAGAGGGTAAAATAGTCATTGAAAGAATTCACCGATCACCCCCTGAAAGAGATCCCAAACTGCAAACACCAAGAAATATTATAGCCAAATTTCAGAACTATAAACTCAAGGAGAAAATACTGCAAGCAGCCAAAAAGAAGCAATTCAGATATCATGGAACTACAGTAAGCATCACGCAGGATCTCTCAGCTTCCACATTAAAAGACAGGAGAAATTGGAATATGATATTCCGAAGGGGAAAGAGCTGGGACTACAACCAAGGATCAACTACCCAGCAAAACTAAGCATAATTTTTCAGGCAAGGCGATGGACATTCAATGAAATAAGGGAATTCCAGACCTTCCTGATGAACAGGCCAGAACTGAATGGAAAATTTGATCTCCAAATACAAAACTCAAGAGAGACATAAAAAAAACCCCACAAACCTTATTAACCAATAAGGGCAGATTGTTTACATCTTTATGTGGGATTATATCATCTTATGTATGTTATATATATATATATATATATATATATATATATATATATATATATAACATACATACATACATACATACACACACACATACATACATACATATGCAAGTCAGTCTTGAGAATGGTACAGCCATTATGACAATTGAAAGGGATATACAAAGGTTGTGAATGTCTGTATAAATTAACTTACGTAAAGATATAAAATATAAGTAAGAGATATAAAGGGAGGGCTATGAGAGAATAGGTAAGGAGGTAGTAGAAAAGGGTAAATTACACCAAATGAAGTGGCACAAAAACATATTATAGTAGAGGGAAAGAAGGGATGGAGAAGAGCATTATTTGAGCTTTACTGTTATCTGATCTAGTTCAAGAAGGGAATAACATACCCTGATAAGTTTAGAAATCTAACTTGTCCTATGGGAAGTAGGAGGGGAAGGGGGGAAAAAGGGAGGGGGTGGTCAGAAGGGAGAGGAGAAGTAGCAAGTGGGAAACGGTAAGATAAGGGAGGGGAATAAAGAGGGAGGCTAAAGTGAGGAAGGCGGCGGTCAAAAGCAAAACTTTGTTGAGGAGGAGAAGGGGAAAGTGAGAAATAAAAGCATAAGCAGGGGGAATTAAGATGGAGAAAAAGACATAGATAGAAATCATAACTCTGAATGTGCAGGGGATGAACATTCTCATAAAACAGAAGCAGATAGCAGAATGGATTAAAAACCATAATCCTACAATATGCTGTTTACTAGAAATGCATTTGAAACAGGGGGATACACATAGGGTAAAGGTAAAAGGCTGGAGTAAAATATATTGTGCCTCAGCTAAAGTAAAAAAAGCAGGTGTAGCAATCCTAATCTCAGACAAAGCAAAAGGAAAGATAGATTTAATTAAAAATGATAAGGAAGGACATTATATCCTGCTAAAAGGCACCATAAACAATGAAGCAATATCATTGCTTAACATATATGCACCAAGTGGCAAGGCATATAGATTCTTAGAGGAGAGGTTAAGAGAGTTACAGGAAGAAATTGACAGCAAAACTATAATATTGGGAGACCTCAACCTCCCCCTTTCTGAACTTGATAAATCTAACCTCAAAATTAATAAGAAAAAAGTTAAGGAGGTAAACAGAATTTTAGAAAAGGCACATATGATAGACCTCTGGAGAAAACTGAATGGGAATAAAAAGGAATATACTTTCTTCTCAAAAGCACATGGCACATACTCAAAAATTGACCATGTACTAGGGCATAAAAACCTCACAATCCAGGCAGAAAGGCAGAAGTAGTCAATGCATCCTTTTCAGATCATGATGCAATAAGCATCATTTTTAATAAAGAGCCATGGAAAAATAAGCTAAAAACTAATTGAAAAATAAGTAATTTAATTCTAAAGAATCAGTGGGCCAAAGAACAAATCAGAGAAACAATTAATAACTTCATTTAAGAGAATGACAATAATGTAACAACATACCAAAACTTATGGGATGCAGCAAAAGCAGTTCTTAGGGGAAGTTTTATATCCCTAAATGCCTACATGAATAAAATAGGGAAAAAGGAGATCAATGATCTGGGCATACAGCTGAAAAAGCTAGAAAAAGAGCAAATTGAAAACCCCCAATTAAATACCAAATTAGAAATACTGAAAATCAAAGGAGAGATTAATAAAATTGAAACCAAGAAAACTATTGAATTAACAAATAAAACAAAGAGCTGGTTTTATGAAAAAAAAACAATAAAATTGATAAACCTTTGGCCAATTTGATTAAAAAAAGAAAGAAGAAAATCAAATTGCCAGTATCAAAAATGAAAAGGGTGAGGTCACCTCCAATGAAGAAGAAATCAAAACAATAATTAGGAATTATTTTGCCCAACTGTATGCCCATAAATTTGACAACCTTAGAGATATGGATGAATATCTACAAAAACATAAACTGCCCAGGCTAACAGAAAAGGAAGTGAAATTTCTTAATAACCCCATCTCAGAAAAAGAAATTGAGCATGCCATCAATGAACTCCCTAGGAAAAAATCTCCAGGGCCAGATGGTTTTACATGTGAATTCTATCAAACATTTAAAGAACAACTAATTCCAATACTTTGTAAACTATTTGGGAAAATAGGTGAAGAAGGAGTCCTACCAAATTCTTTTTATGACACAAATATGGTACTAATACCCAAACCAGGTAGAGTCCAAACAGAGAAAGAAAATTATAGATCAATTTCTCTAATGAATATTGATGCAAAAATTTTAAATAAAATATTAGCAAAAAGATTGCAGCAACTCATCACGAGAATAATACACTATGACCAGGGAGAATGTATTCCAGGAATGCAAGGCTGATTCAATATTAGGAAAACTATTAGCATAATTGACCATATCAACAACAAAACCAGCAGAAACCATATGATCATCTCAATAGACGCAGAAAAAGCCTTTGACAAAGTATAACACCCATTCCTATTAAAAACACTAGAAAGCATAGGAATAAGTGGAACCTTCCTCAAAATTATAAATAGCATCTACCTATAACCATCAACAAGCATTATGGGATAAGCTAGATGCATTCCCAGTAAGATCAGGGGTGAAACAAGGATGTCCATTATCACCCCTATTATTTAATTTGGCACTAGAAACGTTAGCTGTAGCAATAAGAGAAGAAAAAGAAATTGAAGAATTAGAATAGGAAAAGAAGAAACTAAATTATCACTTTTTGCAGATGATATGATGATTTATTTAGCGAATCCTAGAGAATCAAGTAAAAAACTACTTAAATAATAAACAACTTTAGCAAAGTTGCAGGATATAAAATAAACCCACATAAATCCTCAGCATTCCTATACATTACTGACAAAGCCCAACAGCAAGAGATAGAAAGAGAAATTCCATTCAAAGTTACTGTAGACACTATAAAATATTTGGGAGTCTATTTGCCAAGACAAACCCAGGGTCTATATGAACATAACTATGACACTTTTCACGCAAATAAAATCAGATCTAAATAAATGGAAAAATATCAGTTGCTCATGGTTAGGCTGAGCTAATATAATAAAAATGACAATTTTACCTAAATTAATCTATCTATTCAGTGCCATACCAATAGAACTACCAAAAAATTATTTTACTGAGCTGGATAAAATAATAGCAAAATTCATCTGGAAAAAGAAGAGATCTAGAATATCTAGGGTATTAATGAGAAGAAATGCTAGAGAAGGTGGCCTAGCGATACCAGATATTGAACTGTACTGCAGAGCAGCAGTCATCAAAACTGCCTGGTACTGGTTAAGAAACAGGGGTGTGGATCAGTGGAATAGGATAGGTACACAAGTAGGAGAAATCAACAAGTTTAGCAATCTACCCTTTGATAAACCCAAAGAGGCCAGGTTCTGGGCTAATAATTCATTATTTCACAAAAACTGTTGGGAAAATTGGAAAATGGTAGGGCAGAAACTGGGCATAGACCAATATCTTACACCATATACCAAAATAAAGTCAAAATGGGTTCATGATTTAGGAGTAAATGCCGATACTCTAAGTAATTTGGGACAGCAAGGAATAGTCTATTTAACAGATTTATGGAAAAGAAAAGAATTCATGACCCAACAAGAGATAGAGAGCATTACAAAATGCAAAATGGATAATTTTGATTATGTCAAATTGAAATGTTTTTGTACAAAAAAAAAGCCAATGCAACAAAAATTAGGAGGGAAGCAGAAAATTGGGAAAAAATCTTTGCAACTAGTATCTCTGATAAAGGCCTCATTTCTAAAATATACAGGGAACTGAGCCAAATATATAGGAGCACAAGCCATTCCCCAATTGAGAAATGGTCAAAGGATATGAACAGGCAGTTTTCAGAGGAAGAAATTAAAGCTATCTATAGGCATATGAAAAAATGCTCTGGATCACTACTGATTAGAGAAATGCAAATCAAAACAACTCTTAGATACCACATCTCTCCTGTCAGATTGGCTAAAATAACAAAACAGGAAAATGATAAATGCTGGAAAGGATGTGGGGAAATTGGAACATTGTTAC
This sequence comes from Trichosurus vulpecula, assembly GCF_011100635.1. Lineage (NCBI taxonomy): Eukaryota > Metazoa > Chordata > Mammalia > Diprotodontia > Phalangeridae > Trichosurus > Trichosurus vulpecula. Next base: position 80,723,587 of record NC_050574.1, on the reverse strand, counting down.
ATTGCTGGTGGAGTTGTGAGCTGATCCAGCCATTTTGGAGAGCAATTTGGAAGTATGCCCAAAGGGCTATAAAAATGTTTATACCCTTTGACCCAGCATTACCACTTCTAGGGTTGTATCCCAAAGAAATCACACAAGCGGGAAAAGGACCCATATGTACAAGGATATTTATAACGGCTCTTTTTGTGGTAGCCAAGAACTGGAAATCAAAGGGATGTCCATCAATTGGGGAATGGCTGAACAAGCTGTGGTATACGAAGGTAATGGAATATTATTGTGCCATAAGAAATGGGGATGATACGGACTTCATAACAACCTGGAAAAACTGACACGACATAATGCTGAGTGAGTGGAGCAGAGCCAGGAGAACATTGTACACAACCACAGATATATGGACTCCGTGAGGACCAACCCTGACATACTTCGCTCTTCTCAGCAACGTAAGGTGCAAGGACAACTCCAGGGGACTCACGATGGATAATGCTATCTTCATCCAGAGAAAGAACTGTGAAGTTTGAATACAGATTGAGGCGCACTACATGCTCGCCCTTTTTGCTTCTCTTTTGTTTTTGTTTTGTTTTTTTTTTTGGTTCTGTCTCTTCTTTCTCATGATTCATTCCATTGGTCATAATTTTTCTCCACAACTTGACTAGTGTATAAATTAATTCAATGCGAATTTATACATGGTAGTTATATGAGATTCCATGCTGTTTTGGGGAGGGAGCGGGGAGGGAGGGGAGAAAATCTGGAACTCAAAATTATGTAGAATCGTGTGTGGTAAACTAAAAATAAATAAATAAATTTTAAAAAGTAATAAAAAATTAAAAAGCATAGGTGATAAGCTTTCTAAGGAAATTGAGAAAGATCAGTTAGACAGGTGGGAGGGGTTCAAAGTCAGCCTGCTTACTTCCCTTTCCCTACCTCCAATAATGGTGTCCAAATAGGGTCTTCCTCTACACCTCTTGCAATAATTATCCTCCCCATCTGTTGCTCAAATAATCACATCCTTTGGTTTTCTATTGTTTATTGCTTGGAAAATTAATAGGATGGGAAAATTTTAAGATAAACCACAGTGAACATATAGTTTCAAAATGTCTCATGAGAATTGGCCCTAATATTCACTAGAATATTCATAGAACAGTCCCTGACTTTTCTTTCTCTTCCAGGCTTGCTGTTTTCAAACCAGTCTCTTCTGCTTGTTTACTATATTTAACCTCATCATGTCTATTTTAATCTTCTCTGCCTTTCACAGTCTTCTCCCATCACACTTGGGCATCATCTGTTCTCCCTTGGCATTAGTAGATCAGAACATGAATAAAAGAACTTAGCTTATTGGCAAAATTGGTAAGAAAAATGAGGCACTGAGAAAATACTTCTCTGTATTACATTTGTGAAGCATGGCAACAGCAAAGATCCAAATCTAGATCTTCTCTCTATAAATTCCCTTCTTGACAAATGTCCTTTCCAGTTTTCCTGCCTCTTTACCTAAGAAGATATCTGGAGGGAATATCATTGTCAGAGTAGCTCCAGCAAGACAGGTGTTCTCTCTTCTCTCCCTTCTCTTTTCTTTACTAATTAACCTCCACCATTCTGGCCTTATCACCATCCATTCAACCACCTGTAGAGACATCTCTTTACCACACTCATTTGCAGGGAGACAAAGAATCCTGAATCAAACATGTCTCACTGAATTGAAAAGGAGCAGTTGGATCATCTTAGATTATGGTTGGGGTTTCCGAGGAGTGGGAAAATCCAACTCCTCTTTTTTTCAAAAAAGAAGTGAAATTCACACCAACAACATGGAAGAGAAGGAGAAATAATGCAGGCACAAGATAATTCCCAAAGACTGTTAGACTTTCTACTCATATTACTACTTAGATACTTCAAGATGAACACATGAACAGATGTTGAAATACACGATATGGATCAGTGATATCAGTGAAATAAAGAGTTAAGGAATACTAACCTCTACTTGTCACTTCTCCCAATACACTGACGTAATTAAATGTTATGATCCTGAGGATTTTGATTAAGCAACTGGCATCATGTTCAAATGCTTGAATATTATTAGTAAAAGAAGCCTGAGACCTTCCAAACACTAGGGTTGCAGGTGCTAACAGGAAATGATTCTACTACAGTGTCCAAAGAAATACTTCCTCTGTCACTACCACCATTTACCACATTAATTGCCGATATTGTGGGGACTTTATAACTTTTCTATATTTTGAAGTCGTAAGTCAACTTATAAAATGTGCAGAGACAAAAATACTAGGGATGGAGAGCATAACAAAATATTTTATAACTTTCATATCAGGATGAGCCTCTCCAAAACACATCTCACAGCAATAGAACAGGCATTTTCATCAGGCTCTTCTGGGTAGAAATGAATGCTGAAGAGTGCAATTCATTTGGACATAGGTATGTAGTGTCATATGGAGTTCATCTCAAGATGAAGGGCCCAAGTCAGCATTTATTTCTCTGCTGGCCTTATTCTTGACTTCAAGACTTTAAAACTATGCCCTTAATGTTTTCTCATCAAGGAAATTCCCTGGTCTCCTCACCTTCTTTCCATTGGAACATCCCAACTTTACTTCATCCTTTCTATGCTGGAATATCCCTTTCTTCCAGGATCAACTCTTTCCCTCTTCGGAGAGTTTCATCATGGACCTTAATATGTAAAAAAGACAGTGAAAGGAATGTCATGTAGGCTAATTAGCTGATCTGGGTGGCATTAAGGAGTGGTCAGTTATGCAAGTAGTCTGGATTAGAACTGGTGCCTTGAAGAAAGACACAGGAGGTCCGGGCTGCTGGAATATTTGGGAAAATTCAGGAAGTCAATGGAAATAGCTTTGTTAAAGGGACAAGATAGTTCTGTTTGTATAAACGTCCATCATGGCATGGTCCTCTGGCAGGAACTCTGTGCCAACAGTGATATAGATTTTTCTGAGGAATTATAGGGTTGGGACTGTATGTGACTGAGTTGCTTCCAGAGACATTGTCTTTTCCTTTAGGGGTCCACATCCCATCACACCATCATTCTCCTCTCAAGCAAATGGAACCCAAAATCTTTTGGGGTAAGGGATAAAAGTCTCAGTTTCTGAAACTGTATTCTGCAGGTAAATGGCATAGAACTGTCCCTGCCCTGATGGGTTGCATTCAAGGGGTCAGACTTCAGAACATGGTTGACTCAAGGTCCCATGGGTAAAGGGCGTTTGACTCTGGAGACAGTTGGCATACAACCTGAGCAGTCACCTGGAAGTCGATGGTTTGGAGCCTGGGGGAGACAAATCTACCAAGGAGGTTGAGCAAACAATGCCAAACAGGAGTAACAAGAGTATAATCAGGAGGGGAATAAGTAGATGACAGGCAATTTTTCTGGAGGAAATTAAAGACGGTTATGAAAAAGGGCAAACCTAAGAAGAGGAGAGCACGTATAATTTTACTTCTTTCCATCCACTTGTCCACTGAAGGGAGCCAGGGCCCTTCTAAAAAGTACCTTGAGGTTCTCCATGGACTCACAGGTATATTCTAGTCCCCGAAGGTAAAGCAAGAGGTGACACCGGTTTAATCCTAGAATTATGAATCTAGCTGGGGAGGCCCTCAGGTTTCATTGCCATTAGGGTGGGAAGTATGAGTTGGTAGGGTCCCTTCCAAGTGACCTCCAATTGTTCTCCCTTTTGGGTTTTCTATGACGTTAATATACCCAATCTCCAATGGAGCAGGATTCTCCTTTTCATTGCCAGAATGTTTGGGGAGATGCTTGTTGGGCATAATTTGTTAAGGTATTCCTGACTGCTCCTAAATGGGTTTCAATGTGGGTGATCAAATGCTGTTCTGGGTCTATAAGGGCATCAGATGTTAGAAAGGGTCTCCCATACAGAAATTCAAAGGGATTAAGCTAGATATTTTCCCATGGTGTAATGCAGATCCCAAGCAGTCCCACTGTTTTTATTCAATCCAATTCTCAAGAGTATCTATGCACAGCTTAGTAACAATCCAAATGAGGGTATGATTCATTTTCTCTACTTTACGCAGGACTGACAATGCCAGGCAGAGAGAAGGTGATAAGTGATTTTAAGTGCCTTTTCCTCAGCCTGGGTTACCTCTAAAATAAAAACCAAGGCGCTGACAGTCTGTAAGCAGCTAGGCAAGCCAAAACAAGGTATAATTTCCATTGACAGGAACTTTGATACTTCCTGACCCTTGCAGTTGTGCAAGGAAAGATTTCTACCCAATGAATTAGTAAAATTAGTGTAACCAGAACGGCCTTTGTTTTCTTTGAGTGACTCAGTTTATCTCATTGAGCCTCGCTGAGTGCTGGGCCCCAGGTAATTCAGTTTATCTCATTGAGCCTTGCTGGGTGCTGGGTCCCAGGCCCAGAGCCCTGTGGAACCTTGGTGGGGTAAGGCTAACTCCAGGGAGGGCCTAGTTTACATGTCTGGGATAGCAGAGGCTTTTTTCCCCTGAACTAAATGAATGATCTGAAGTTCAGGGTGCTGGCTTTTTCCCCTGAACTGTATGTTGGATTGAAGTAAGCTTGTCAGCCCCTTCACCTTGCTTCCCTTGGTTAAGCAGATGGAAAGAACCTGTGCTTTCCCGGTCAACCCCTTTACCTTTCTTAAGCAGATCGAAAGAACCTGTGCTTTCCCGGCTGTGCCGGCTACACCCCCACAGAAGCTGCTAGCTGGATGGTTAAAAACAGCTTCTGTTGGAGCCAGAGCCTGCTACAGCTACAGCAGAAGCTGAAGCAGGAGCTGCCGGTAGCAGAGCTGACCTATGTGTGGACCGAGGAGTGCTGAGCAAGGACTTGAGGCCAGTGGGTAATCTTTTTACCATAGAGGGGAAGCACGTGTATGATTTTGCTTTATACCATCATGCTTCTCTGTGGCCTCCTGGTTACTCTTGTGAGGCAGACTTATTGGGCCTGGAAGCTTTTGATCAAAATATCAAAATAGGGATGCTGGTTCATGGGTCTGTTACTTTGGAGTTTAAATACATGCGTTGATTTTTCTGCCTCCTCTCTAGAGAATTCCTAATATCCTGTGGTTCTGAACCTTTCAGACACATATATGATTCTTTTTGAAATTATAAATTCTGCCCTCATAATACAGGTGTCAACAAAAATCAAAAACAATTTGAAACCCCTACATAGGGATATACATGTGAAGTCTATTTGCCAGTCTTCACCTGGGTAGGTACCCCTCCTCTGAACAGGTTTTAAAAGAGAGTTAGGGCTGTCTCAAAGATAAGTTGGAAAATTAAATGAGAATGGAGGAAAACAACAAAAATACATTGAAAACAATTTAAGAAGTGAGGCAAGACAAAGAAAACAGCATTTGATTTTCTAGAACTCTACTATACTAGTGGTATCTCTAGCATCTCAATTACATTAAGGAAAAGAGGAAGAATGAGAGGAACCACCCGTGTTTTGGCATTGGAAAGGAAAATACATTATGTTATATATTTTATTTATGCATACAATTTCTTCTTAATGCAAGAGTCCTTTGAAGTGCACATACATGTATACACACATATATTTGTGTGTGTGCACACAAATACCCACATATGCACACATGCATATCATCTGGAGATAACCACAAAGTGAAAGCACAAATATTAAGGAAGAAACAGGAAAGATTTCTCACAGATGTTAAAATTTATACTGGGATTTGAAGGAATCTAAAGAAGCAGGGGCCAGGGATGAAGAGTGAAATCATTCAAAACATGGAGACAGCCAGAGAAAATATATCTAGTTGGTAGTTGGTTCTTGTATGAGGAAAAACAAGGTGGATACTAATAATGTATCATAGCATATATGGATAAATGGAAGTCAGTAAGGTGAAGGAAATAGAAACCAGAGGTCGTTACAGAGAATTTGAGAAAACAAAATTATAAAATTTGTATATGCATAATTATGTCTGTATAATTATAATATGGCTGTTATATTTCTGTATTGTCAGTTTTATGTAATAAATAATATATTTGAATATGTCATAGGCATATATGTGTATGTGGATATTTGTTCCTCAAGGTAACAGGGAGACACTTGACTATATTATATAATACTGTAGATTTCTTGAATGGATATTAATATTTTCTCTATTTTTGTTCCACTTTTTATTGGGACTGACCAATATCACAATCAGTCCAGAAATTAATTTGAAAAGTGGTATAATCATTAATTTATTAGCTTGGAAAAGTTCAAAACTGCATTACATCTCCAATTATTTAACTTTTGTCTGATTTATGAGAAGAGATCTTCAAGTGAGGACATTTCCTCTGCCAGTGAAGATCAGCAAATATCTTCCCCTTTGAGGTTTTAGGGGATTGACTAAGTGATTCAATGATTTGGGCATCATCAGACAGTATATATCAGAGCAAAGACTTGAAACTGGATCATTCTGGCTTCCAAGAGCTGCTCTCTATTCACTATATCATGTTAACACTCTTTCATGTCCTTTATCATTGAATTTATAGATGTTCTCTAGGCATTTGGCTACATAACATACTCCAACAATCTATTAAAAGATACTATTATGTATATCTATGATTTTATGATTGTGGTCATTGTTGTTTGTCCTTCATTCTTGAAGATGACTGTGGCATCAGGAAGATGATGCCATGAATTGCAAGTGAATTGGATTTAAGTGAGGGAGGGCTGTGCAAAGTCACCAGACTCACTTTCTCCTCCATTGGCCAGATACAGATCAAGATGACTGAAGATGGCCCTGCTATGATTTTATGAGATTTTAAGTAGTAAAATACAGAAATAAAAATGTTTGTTTTTATGTATATGAGATCTAAGGAAAATAATGTTCAAATGGATAGAAAGCTTCAGACTACCTGAAAAACTGAGTAATGGCTCATGCCTTTATGTGAATGCAATTAGGATTGCAAAGTGGATCTTTTCAAGGACCTTAGGAAATAGTTCTTATAAATTGTGTTTAGACAGTTTTATAGATGAAAAAAAGTCAGCTTCAAAGAGGTCAAATGACTAGTCCTACTGACACATAGTTAGTGAGTATCAGACCATGTATTCAAATGCAGATTTTTGACCAGTGTTCTTTTCTCTACACTATCTATTTGGGAATGAGGTAGTGTCCAGGGAAAGGAGAGAGTTAATTCAATTATGAGGAGCCTGATACACTTAGCTGCTGTGGCATCCTTTTGGGTCTGCAATACCTGATCATTCAGATAGAAATGAGGAGTCTCTTCTCTATGTAAGGTGACCTCATTGGGAACCCTGGAGTTAGATAAGAAGCAATAATAGAAATATAGGGATTTAAATTAAGCTGCAAAAAATTTCTGAGCCCAAAGCTTATTCTCAAGGATCCAAAGATGAGACCAAGCCATGAACTCAGAACAACATGCCTTTACTCCTTGAGTATCTAAATTCTTTATCTAAACTATGTCTATGATCCTACCTCATTCTCCCAATCCCCATGAGCTAAAGAAAATTTTTTTTCCTAATTGATGTTAATTGTTTGTTTAGACTTTAGTTTTTTAGAACCTATTAATCGCTGCTGAGGTAATAGCCTCATTAATTAATACCAGTTGTTGCTGATGACTTGTACCTAGTGTTAGGGGAATTTACTCTGCACAAAACAGCCTTGCCTCCTCTTACAGACTGCCATGCTTCTTGTATGTGACATGATAATCACAGTTCTGGGGAAGACGAGTTAAAGAATTTCATTCCTATAAATAGGGTCCTCACAGTGCTATACTCCCAGATACAAGGGCACAGAAGGTACAGGCATGCACACACAGACACACATACACACATCTAAATAGTGTAGACCAGTTCTTTTTTTCAGCTTTTAGAGATCAGCCTGATAAGTAGATCTTTTATCTGGGTCTCAGAGACAGGAACTTAGATGAAAGTGATTTCTTTCAGGAGACCAGTGTGGTTTAAGCAAACTTTAATTGACAAAGGAATAAAGAATTGGAGAAGAATCTGGGAAATGGTGTGGAATTTTTAGAGGATGGAGGGGGGGCACATTCTCACTAAGGTTTCCTTTTCATCCTTTTTCTCCTCTGAGTAGAAATGAGGAATCTATCCTATTCTTAAGGCTGTAAATTCCTGTAATCTTTGTCCCTTTCAAATCTCTACTCTCAGCCCCACTGTTGTTTCTGTCTCTCTGATTGCCTTGCTCAGTCATTTACTAGGATCTCTACACTTAGCTCGTTTCTTTTTTCAAGGCAATAGGATTAGTAAAAGCATTTACTTAAAACCAAAATGAAAATTAAAAACCAAAATAATTTCAATACTTGTTCCTCAAAATATGCAGAAAGATTTTTGTGTCAATCAGTTTCATTATGTCTGATCATGTCTCAGCTTGCCATTTGACTCATTAACAGATTCATTCTCAAGATCCAGAATTACAAGGTAATTAATTCCTTCACTTATAAATGACTATTTATTTTATATTATTTAATAGAAACAATGATTAATTAATAACCTGGTAATAACTATTTTCTCATGAATGATTGCTTATGTCTCACTGTATGACAAAATTGCATTTTTCAAACACTTAAATAAATGTCACAAACATAAGTTACAATATTTATTAAAAATTGAAGTAATAACACAAAGACATAAAAAATATTTTAGTGTTTTAGTCTTGGGGGAGAATCATAGCTAGAGTCAATCATTTATATTAGTAGATGTATATTATATTATATATATATATATATATATTTATTGGTCAATCTAATCATCAGTATTACTTTTTACTTCTCCTTAGGTCTAAAACAGCAACCCATTTGAGCTCTTAAATTTGGAGTCAAGGTCTCTCAAGAAATTTATTTATTCACAATGTAAAACTTAAACACAACTCTTAGAAAAATTGAGATATTTTTCTTACTTCTCTTTCTCATAATTTATATATAGTGTGTATATGCATGTATGTGTATGTAGATGGTAATGTATATATACTTATGCTATGTATATACACAGAGGTTATGTAAAAATAAAGATATCAATCGAGTATATATGTATACTTATATATACTCACCTACACACATGTGTATACAAGTGTGCATATATGCTTGATTAATATATTTATTTTTATGTTACCACTCTATCTCTGTATGTATATATATATATATATATATACATATATATACATACACATATACACATACCTATACACAGTGTATACACACACACACTCACACACATATGTATACACACACACACACATGCATTTAAAGAGTTCTGAGGTAAAGAAAAAATAGATATCAATCAAATACATATATATATATACTTGATTTAAATCTTTATTTTTGCATTATCTTTATTTTTCCTTTTGTTAGGGGGAAAATGTAAAGCATGTAATATTAACCAATATTATGGTAATAAAACATGTAATCCTCATCTGCCCAAAAGTATGAGGTTCTATGAAGTATCTAACATTCACATTGCTACACTTCAGCAAAGGAATGGGGGGAGGGCCTGTCTCCTGAAAGCTCTTCTTTGGGGGATGGATGTTACACCATTTTTATTTGATAGCATTCAGTTTAGATTGATTTATTCTTGCCAACTCTTTTAAAAACATAATAGTATCATTTATCTTCTCTGTGGTAGACATTGAAACTGAGATCATAAATGTATTCTTTTATTCCCTAGAATAAGGGTAATAGGTTCTTTTTCATACATTTTGTGTGTGAAATGCTTAGGTTCAACCAGGCTCAGACATCAGGCATTGAGTAGGTGAAGCTAAAGAAAGTGTAAGGGTTGAAGGTTTTGTGTGTGTGTGTGTGTGTGTGTGTGTGTGTGTGTGTGTGTGTGGACTTAGAAGTTATCTGAATAAACATTCTAGCTTTATTCATGGGAGCTTATGAAATCACCTAAAGAGAAAAGACAAGAAGACGGGTGGGGGGAAAGGGGGTGGACAGAGCTCAAAGTTGCTGTAACATGAATAAGATTGCTTCAGATCTCAGAGTAGGTCTCAGCAATCCGCTGGCTTACCTCCCGTTCCATTAATTCCCAAACGGGATTTCTTCCTCTGTCTCTTGCAGTACTTTTCTACCTCTTCTGGCCCTTAAGCAATCATGATTCTAGTAATTTCCTATTTTTGTGAACCACCGAAGAAATCAACAGAAGGTAAAAGAAAAAGTGATTGTAATGATATTGTTTCAAAATATCTCATGCTTATAACTGCCCCTCATGTTTACTAGTGTATTCCTAGACTGGCCTATCACTTGGCAGTGGCAGCCCTGCTCTCCAGCTGCCCAGACTCTTCAGCTCTTGCCCTGTCAAGAGCATCAGACCATGTGTATCCCAAACTCTGCTGCTTTTCAGAGTCTTCTCCATCATATCCAGCCATTGTTTATGTTTTCTTGGGCCTCAGAGGATCACAGGATCAGTGTTAGAAATGGAAGATACCTTAGGTCAAATTTAATTCAAATCTCTCATTTTGCTAGTGAGGCAGCTGAGGCACAGAGAAGATCGATGGTTTCTCTAGACCACACAAGCAAAAAATGGCAGCACTAGATCCAAATCTAGATTCTCTATAACCTTTCTGTTCTATGGCTATACCTGATAGCCTCCTTTCTAATTTCCTTGACTTTATATGATAAGGTGTCTAGAGGGCATATCATTGTCAGAGCAGCAACAGCAGCTTTCTTTTTTCTCTCTTCCCTTGCTAATCAATCTTTTGTGTTTTCTCTTCATGATCATCCATCTGACTACAACTGATGAGGTTTTACTACCACCCCAGCTGTCAAAATAGACATAAAAATGCAATTTTAAAATTATAGAAATGAATTGACAAAAAAACCAATTGAATATTTTCAAGTTCTTATGGAGATTACCATGAAGAAGGAAATAAGAATTTTCTCTCAGAAAGGAAGAGAAATGGATATTAACAACCTGAGGGTGAAAGAAGGGTAACTCAGGAATAAAATATTTGGCAAGGACTTTGGACTTTCAACTCATACTATCTATACGTATATCTATATCGATATCTAAATCTATATCTATCTCTATATCTCTCTCTATTTCTATGTCAATAACTATATTTATCTATATACATAGAAATCTGATGATGAACACATGCATAGACATACAAATATGTACATTCATGTTTTAATGTTATCAGAGTGATATGGTGTGACGAAAGAGCAGGTTCTGCTTATCATTTGACCTATACATGGAGAGAATAAAACATTATGTTGCTAAGTGACTTGACTCAATGAACACAATTCTTCTCAAAAGAATACAGGTGAATGCCTTTACAGAAGGAATCTTGAGAGCTTCCATACATTGGGGTATAAATCCTGATATCAACTAATTCCCTCATGGTGCCCAAATATTTGATTCCACTATTAGTAGCTTTTATTGTGTTAATTACTGGTATTGTGGGGAACTATAATATATATATATATATGTATATATATATGTAACATATTAATGTATGTGTGTACAGAAGAAAGATTATAACATATATGCATATATTTGGGAGTAGTCTGGTGAAGCACTGGATAGAGTACTAGGCCTGGAATAAGACAGACCTGACTTCAAATGCACCCTAAGATACCTATTAGCTGTGTGTCCAAGTACCAGTCATTTGACTTCTGTCTCAGTTTCCTGATCTATAAAAAGGGAATAATAAAAGCGCATACCTCCCAGGGTTGTTGTGAGGATAAAATGAGATAATTATAAAGCACTTAGCACAGCATCTGGCACATAGTAAGAGCTATATGTTAGCTATTTTTTGTTATATTTTAAAGCAGATCTCATCTTATTTTTTTAAAAAAGTACAAAGAAAAGCTAATAGGAACGGAAGATGTGACAGGATAATAACTTTCATACAAATACCCAAAGTTCATCTAGTAGCAATAAAAAAGACATTTTCAGAAAAGTCTTCCAAGTAGGAATGAAGAGTGATTAGGGACTCTTGACCTTGGAGAGTACCTCCTTTATCCGAAACTAAGAGTCCCAAGCATACTTTCATTTCCCTGACAAATCAATTCCCAATATCCACACTTCACAATTATTACCTTAATATTTGTTTCATCCTTGACCTTCCCTAAAGGCTTGGGGCTTGAAACAAATTATCATCCCTACAATGTTATCAATCTGGAATATACTTCTGTGGGGACCAGCTCCTTCTCAGATAGGGGAGTTGTACAATCCATTTTGTGGTAAGGTCTGCACCAGCAATTATTCCTCTCCCAAGACCTATTACTGACTTTTGGACTTTACAACCATGCCCCTGGGCTGAGAATCTTCATTTCCTTCCACACCATTTGTAGCCTTTTTGTATTCAAACTTAAGCTCTTTGCCCTCAGGATCTTTTAGTGTATTCACAGCTTTTAGCACAGTGCTTGGCACTTAGTAAAGAATTTATAAAAGCTTTATTTTTTCCTTTGAGGAAATGTCATTAATTACTTATGTTTCTTTCCAGGTTTCATTCCTCTGACTACTCTGTGACTGCCCTAAACAACAAGAAAATGATTGCTAGTAATAATGTACTGAGAGTTTTCTTCCTTTCTCAGACAGGAGTTGGGGCCCTGGGGAACTCCTTCATTCTGGTACTTTACACCATCACCATCTTTGTTGGTCACACACTAAGGCCAATAGACTTAATACTTACCCATCTGGCTTTTGTCAATAACTTAGTGCTTCTCTCCAAAGGGGTCCCTTATACAATTTCTGCTTTTGGACTAAGTAACTTCATGAATGAATTACTATGTAAATTTATCCTCTACCTTCACCGAGTGGCCCGAGGCCTTTCTCTTTCTACCACCTGCCTCTTGAGTAGTGTCCAGGCCACCACCATCAGTTCAGGGAGGTCTACAAGGGGGCAGCTCAAAACCCAAGTCCCAAAGTACATTTTCCCCTCCATTCTTCTCTCCTGGATCTTCCATCTCTTAACCAATTATACTATTCTTGAGTATGTAAGCACCCCAAAGACCAGCAAAAATTTCACTGAGATAATCGATTTTGGATTTTGTACTTCCGTAGTTGTAACCTCAGCTAGCATCTCACTATATATGTTCATGATCTCTCTTTTTGACAGTGTTTGTGTGGCAATCATGGTCTTCACAGGTGGATACATGATATTTTTCCTATACAGACATCACCAACAAATCAAGTACATTCTCAGCAACAAGCTCACTTCTAGAGATACTCCTAAAACAAGAGCCACTCGAACCATTGTGCTGCTGGTCAGCTTCTTTGTCAGCTTTTATTCATTAAATTCTTTTTTTTCATGGCGTGTGTTTCATAAAAATCTATTCCCCTGGATGACAAACTATTCTGCCTTCCTGGCTGCCTGCTTTCCAGCTTTGAGCCCTTTTGTGGTGATCATCAATGATTCCCAAATTTCTACATATTTCTTCACCTTCTGGAGAATGATAAAGCCCCAATCCTGATGCTGTCCAGGGGATATTCCAGCAGTCTGTTCTTCAAAGTCTACCTGCAAAGGGTCCTGCCGAAGGGAAAGGATCTAATACCATCTTTAAAAAGAGACAGGAAATTTAGCTGGTCTTCTATCCTTCAGTTGCTAGATAGTCAAAGTATAGGTACCAACAGTTGTCAGAAGAAGAAATCAAAGCCATCAATAATTACATGAAAAAGTGTTCTAAATCACTACTGATGAGAGAAAGGCACATTAGAACAACACTAAGAAACCATTTCACACCTATCAGATTGGCTAACAACAGAAAAGAAAAGTGACAAATGCAAGAGGGGATGTGGAAAAAATTGGGACACTAATGCATTGATGGTGGAGGTGTGAAGTAGTCCAACCCTTCTGGGAAATAATTTGGAAGTAGGCTCAAAGAGCTTTAAAACTGTGTATACTCTTTGGCCCACTAATATCACTGCTATATCTCTGTTCCAAAGATGTTAAAGAAAAGAGAAAACAACCTATTTGAACAAAACTATTTATAGCAGTTTTGGGGTGGCAAAGATTTGGAAACTGAGAGTATGTCCATCAATTGGGTCAGCTAGGTGGTGCAGTACTCAGAACACCAGGCCTGAAGTCAAGAAGACCTGAGTTGAAATCAGGCCTCAGACATTTACTAGCTGTGTGACCTTGGGCAAGTCACTTAACCCTGTTTGCCTCAGTTTCCTTATCTGTAAAATAAGCTGGATAAGAAAATGTCAGACTACTCCAGTATCTTGGCCAAGAACATCCTTAATGGAGTCATGAAGAGTTAGACATGACTGAACAACTGCAATAACAACAGCTGCAACAACCACCATCATCAACTGGGAAATGACTGAGAAAGGTATGATATATGATTGTAAGGGAATGCTACTGTTCTATAAGAAATGCTGAGCAGAATAACCTGAGGAGACTTACAGGAACTCACGTAAGGTGGAGTAGAAACAGGAAAACATTTCATACAACAGCAATATTGTAAGGAAGATCAACTAGGAAAGACTTAACTATTCTTGTCAAGACAATGATCCAAGACAATTCCTAAGCACCCATAATGAATGAGGTTATCTACCTCCAGAGAGAGAATTGATGAGCAAATTGAAGCATACTTTAAGTTTTTCTTTGCCTTTATTATTTTATTTTGTTTATGTTTTTGTTTCCAAAATGGCTAATATGGAAATATGTGCTGCATACATCACATGTGTAATCAAAATTTAATTGTTTAGCTTCTCAAGTAGGGGGGAGAGGCAAGAAAGAGGGAGAGAATTTGGGACTCAACATTTTAAAAATGATAGTTGAAAGTTTTTTCATGTAATTGGGAAATACTTAACAAAATAAGTAAGAAAACAATGTGTATATAAGAATTATAGTTTACCATTAACTCTGGAACACCCTCTTCCCTTCAAGCTATAAAGTTTTATGAATTCACAGGTTGGCTCTCAGACTCTTTCTCCCTGGATTACGTCCCTCTCTAAAGCTTTGCAGGCAAAACCTTGTCTTGATGTTAGTATTACAGAGGGAAAAAAAACTAGGTGTGCTGTTCAGGGCCTCATGTGTTAATGAGATGTCAAGGAATTATAAACTCCACCTTTTTAGGATTGTGGAAAATATTATACTATTTTATATCATTTTTGTAATTTCAATAAGACTCAGGGCCTGAACTACTTAACCAGAAGAAAAGCCTGATCCTAACAGTCTCTTTGTTCTCTGAGTGGGCTCAGAGATGTCTCTATCTTATATCAACAAAATCCAGATGGAGCATTCCTTGCTCTGTCCACGGCCATTAGGGGTGAAAACCTTGACCCCAGACACTATCTTGAATTATGTGACTTTTCCTTATCTTAATATTTTATGGGCATATACTATATTGTGGAATGTTAGTGGCAAATTAAACACAGAGATCCTGGGGTAGTAATTCCAATTGACACTCTGTCAACTATCTAATTTGTTGTATTTACAATCTATTCCATTAAGGAAAATTGTCTTCTTGTATCATGGTTAAACATACATGGGGGTCATAAAAATGAGGTCATACAGGCTTGCTAGCTCTGCTAAAATAACGTATATAAGTTTTCTCATTGCTTTGTTCAGGCAGCCAGAGTTTATACTCTGACTCCTTGTATGTACAAGTAAGCTAGCTCTGCTATGCTTTAAGGGAAAATAATAAACAACATGGATTTTTCTATCACCTAGCTCTGTTGTTTCCTTCAACCAAAATTTCAGGTTTAACAGGATTTATTCTCAGGTTTTGTCACTTATGCTTATTAGTGTAAATCACTATTTCTCCTCCCATTTATATTTCTTTTACTCTCTATCTTCTTCCTTTCCTTTCTATTTAATACATGCAAATGTCTATGGAGAAAGGTAAAACTTTTTTACTGTCACAGTCACTGACATTGATATAAGGTAAAAATAAGTCTAGAATAACATTCCAGAGAGATTTTCCTGACAGGAAATTCTTCCTAATTTTCTCATGTTCAAAAGTTTAGGAATGGATGCATCTACATCTGTTACAGGCCGAGTTAGAGCTGAGCCCTGCTCTCCTCAGACCTCCAGGCCAAGGGGCCTGCTGAGATAGACTCAGGGCTTTGGGATGTGGGTGGAGCCAGGAGGAGGGGTCTCGCCTTTCTTGCCTCCCTAGCGATTCCAGGTCGGACCTGCCTGACCACGTGGAACTTCTGGCTCTCTGGCAGAGCATGTGGAACTTCCGGCTGCCTGACCACGTGGAGTTTCCGGTCTTTGCCTGGACTGCCTGCCCGCAGGGAGCTTTGGGTAGTGTGGGAGGAGAGTAGGCGGAGTCAGGGCGGTCCTAGGACCCAGATGTATTAGCTTTACCTGTCTTTCACCCACGTAACCAAAGAGTGTACCTACGTCACTAAAGGTATAAATGTGCTGCTTGCTGAAATAATAAACAGAGTCATTCACCATCTTGTTCGGCTCCCGCCCCATACATTGTCCGCGAGATCAGGCCCTTTGCTTAGGCAGAGGCCTGGGGTTTGGGGGGAACCCCGAGCATAGTCACGAGGCTTCGGAAGCCCGTGACATACATCTTTGCACTGTGTGACTAAATTGCTTTACTATATGTAAGAGGAAGCTATTATTGGGGAAGACATCTTCCAAGATTCTGAGAGTCCCCTGTTCTTCCCTCCCTTGTTATTTAGGAGGAGTAAAAGAGGTTCCCTTTCTCTTACATAATCTTTAGGTTTTGGTCCCATTTTTTGGCCACCTATGACAAGGCTTGAGTTTCTGTTCTGGTCTATAAAAAACATTGTTCCTGAACTGAACACTCTGGTTTTCACAAGGGAAACTTTATTTGCTTCCTTTTGGATGAGATGAGAGTGGCTCAGTTCCATCAGTGGGAATGACCTGGATTCACTTCAGTCTCATTGGAAAAGGACATTATTTGGAAATGCACATACTAGCATCAAATGAAAACTCTTTTCTCAATTTCTTTGTATTATGTCTTTTAATCAAGGATGAGTTTCACCCCTTTTAAAAAATTTCATTTTCCCCAACCACACACCAAAGTAATATTTAGCACACATTTCTTATAATTTGGAACTCCAAGTTCTCTTCATCCCTTTCTTAAGCCCACTGTCATTGAGAAGACTAAGAATTAGACATGGGCTGTAAGAGTGCACTCATGCAAACAAATCTCCATATTTGTCATGTTGTGAAAGAAAATACAGACAAAAGAAACAAGAAAAATAAAGAAAGTAAAAAAATGATTCTTATGGCATTGAGACTCCATCAGTTCTTGCTCTGGTTATGGATAGCATTTTTCTTTTTTTTCAAATTCCACATTTCATTATTTAATATTTTTTTAGTTTTCAGCATTGATTTCCACAAGATTTTCAGTTACAAATTTTCTCCCCATTTCTACCCTCCATCCTACTCCAAGATGGCATATATTCTGATTGTCCTGTTCCCAGTCAGCCCTCCCTTCTATCACCCCACTCCCCCACTTCCCTTTCCCTTTATTTTCTTGTAGGGCAAGATAGATTTCTATGACCCATTGCCTGTACATCTTATTTCCCAGTCGCATTCAAAAACAGCATTTTTTGAGCATCTGCTTTTCAAACTTTGAGTTCCAAATTCATTCTCCTTTTCCCTTCCCTCCCACCCTCCCTAAGAAGGCTAGTATTTCAACATAGGCCACACATGTGTCATTATGCATTACACTTCCATAACAGTCATGTTGTGAAATAGTAGCTATATTTCCCTCCATCCTATGCTGTCCCCCTTTATTCAGTTTTATCCCTTGACCCTGTCCCTTTTCAAAAGTGTTTGCTATTGATTACCTCCTCCCCAATCTGCCCTTCCTTCTATCATCCCAATGTTTTTATTCCCTTCCCCCTATTTACTGTGGGGGTAATATACTCAATTGAGTGTGTATGTTATTCCCTCCTCAAGTCAAATCCAATGAGAGCAAGATTCACTCATTCCCCCTCACCTGCACCCTCTTCCCTTCCAACAGAACTGCTTTTTCTTGCCAATTTTATGTGAGATAATTTATCC